>NW_027556402.1:57377818-57677700 GCF_003287225.1 Phascolarctos cinereus | reverse complement strand
TTTTTTACTCCACTATCTTGGCTCCCAGAAGTGGAAGTCCTGGATAGTATTTTCCATCATGAGATTTTTGGAGATGGATTAGTTGCTTGTGTTGCTGAGAAGAGCTGAGTCTATCAAAGTTAGTCATCCCACAATGTGGCTGCTACTGTGTACAATATTCTCCTCACTTCACTCAACATCAGTCCATGCAAGTCTTTCCTTTTTTTTTTGAAGTCCACTAGCTCATTATTTCTTAAAACACAATAGTATTCCATTGCATGCATGTACCACAGCTTGTTCACCTATTCCCCAAATGGTGGGCATCCCCTCCATTTCCAATTCTTTGCCACCACAGAAGGTTTTGTTATAAATATTTTTGTACATGTGGATCATTTTGCCATTTTCATGATCTCTTTGGTATACAGCCATAGACGTGCCATTGCTGGGCCAAAGGGTATGCACATTTTTGTAGCCTTTTTGCATAGTTCCAAATTGCTCTCCAAAATGGTTGAGTCAGTTCACAACTCCACCAACAATGCATTAGTGTTCCAATTTTCCCACATCTTCCCCAATATGTATCATCTTCCTGTTTTGTCATGTTAGCTAGTCTGATAGGTGTGATGTGGTACCTCAGAAGTGTTTTGATTCACATTTCTCTAATTAATAGTGATTTAGAGCATTTTTTCATATGGCTATAGAAAGCTTTAATTTCTTCCTCTGAAAACTGCCTGTTAATATCATTTGACCATTTATCAATTGGGCAATGACTTGTATTCTTACAATTTTGACTTAGTTCTCTATATATTTTAGAAATGAGGCCCTTATCAGAGACACTAGTTGTAAACTTTTTTCCCCAGTTTTCTTCTTCCTTCTTAATCTTGGTTGTATTGGCTTTGTTTCTGTAAAAACCTTTCAATTTACTATAATTGAAATTATCCATTTTGTATTTCATTATGTTCTCTATTTCTTGTTTGGTTATAACTTCTTCCATTCTCCTTAAATCTGACAGTTAAACCATTCTTTGCTCTCCCAGTGTGCTTGTGGTATCAGCAGCCCTCAACTTCTTTAACATGAATTCTGCCAAATCTTATGTGGTCCTGAGAAATATCTATGATATTTGATTGGTATCTTCACTGTGGCTTAAAATATTTTCTTCATGATTTCAGAGCTCTAGAGTTTGATTATATTGTTTCTGGAAGTTTTCATTTTTGGGATCTCATTCAAGAGGTGATTGGTGGATTCTTTAAATTGTATTTTATGCTTTGGTTCTAAGATATTGCTTCAGTTTTCCTTGATGATTTCTTGAAATGTGATGTTTATTCTTGTTATTTGTTCATGACTTTCAGGTAGTCCAATAATTCTCAGCTTATTTCTTCTCAAGAAATTTTTCAATTGTTTTTTAGTCAGATATTGAACAGTTTCTTCTTTTTTTTTTAGCCTTTTCACTTTCTTTATTGTTTCTTGGTATCTCATGAAATCTTTAGTTTCCACTAGCCTATTTCCAATTTTTAAGGACTTTTTTTCTTCAGTGAATTTTTGTACCTGTTTTTCCTCTTGATCATTTTTCCTTTAAAGAATTTTTTTTAGTGAATTTGGGTGCCTCTTTTACTATTTGGCCAATTCTGTTTAAAGATGTTATTTTCTTCAGTATTTTATGCCTCCTATATATGTGTGTGTATGTGTGTATGCATACGTGTGTGTGTATATATATATATACATATATGTATATATATGTATATATGTATATATATGTGTATATATGTATATATATACGCACATATATACATTTATGAATACATATACATATATGTGTATATATATACATATATGTATATATATATGTATATATGTATATATATATGTGTATATATGTATATATATATGCACATATATACATTTATGAATACATATACATATATAGTATACACACACACACACACACACACACACACACATATATATATAGGATCAAAACAAGAATTTCCATAGCATAATATAATAAAAAAGGATGATTGTACATGAAACTGCAAATCTACTATGCACAATTTACTATTCCTTTCATTGTATCTCTTTTTACTAACCTGTAAATCTTCATTTCCATCTTTTGCATCACTCTCATTTCTTTTCCCAATTTTTCCTAAACCACTCTTTTCTCACTCTTTAACTCTTCCAAGAATTATTGACCTTCTTTCCAATTTGCATTTTTTCCCTTTAAGGTTTTTCTTGTTGAAGTTCTCAGATTGTTGTGTCCTTTTAAGTTTGTGTCTTGATCTTATTCATTACCATAGTTTGTGGTGGTTATTTTTCTCATTTTTGCACTCTATTTCTTCAGTTTGAACTTTATGCTCCTTAGGGTGCAGGAGACACTGTCTCAAACTTCAAACTTTTCATGCTGCTGTTTTCTGAGCTAGTTCTAGGCTTCTGTAAATTGTCAGTGCTTCCAATGTGGTATTATCTGAGAAGCGTCATCCCTCTTCTCCTTGTCTGCATTCTAGTCTTTACCCAGGAAGGGCCTGTACATCCCTAAACCTGCAAGCACTAGTGCATATCTCTACCATGCAAATCTTTCAGGCTGAGATTTAAGAAGTTACTGCTACTGCTGTTGCAACCACCTCCAAGACTCATTTCTTGTGTTGCTGCCATGTGTGCTACTGTCCACCCTTTACCCCAGTGTCACAGACCTCTCCTTCCAACCTCTCCTAAGTTTTTTGGTCTGAAGACAAAAAAAACAACTCAACCCAACTTTTTGTTAACTATGGTACTCCACAATTCAATCTGACACATTATTTTAAATTTACTTAGAAGATAATGTTGGGGAAATTCATCTCAGTTGTTGTCTTGAAACTCTAATATACATATGTATGCATATTAGAGTTAAGAGAAAACAACTCAGATGAACTCTGATGAACATCTGCAGAAGATAAATATTTTATTTTCTCTCCCTGAGCAAAAAAAAAGTAAATCATTATCTTTGCCCTTCAAAACAGAGAAATGAAACCATCATCCACAGAGATTTTACTTCTAACTTTTACCACCTTGTAAATGTTCTTGTAGTCTTCATACAGGTTACTGTCCTCACATTTTTTCTTTACAAGCATTACTCAAGGTGATTTTGATAGTGTTAACCAAAAATCATGACTCTCTAATACACACTTAGAAACTGGATTTATAACAAGAGAAGTGAACATGCATATGGAACTCCTTTATTAAGTACAAAGGAGTCCAGTGATAAAGGGAAAGTGTTGGGTGTTTAAATTACAGAGAAAATGAGCACTCAAATTCATATGGTAGGTGAAAAGGACTAATGCCCTCCCCAAAGGGAGGGACAAGGCAGAGTCACTTCTCTAAGAAAGGGTGGGGAAGCAAGAGAGAGTCCATTCCTCTTCTTCTATTGGAAATGCTAGCCCATGAAGATAGAATGGTCTGCCTGCTTACCAAGGTCCCAGCTGCAGCAACAGTTTAACAGTCCTCTGAAAGTTTTGTCAGGGTTGAAAGCAGCAAATGAAGCCAGCTCGGTGGGTGGGGAGGCTTCATCCTTGATTCATTCTGGGCCTTTTGCATATCCCGAGTCCATTGTTTCTGAAAAATATGACAAGTTCAGGAAGTCCCTCCTCAATAATAGTGCCCTCTTTCAATTCTATTTCATCAGTGTCACTTCCCTTGACAAATTCAATTCAGATCTCTTGTCTTTGATGTCCAGTGCTATCACAACAGATCAATAGTGGAAAAGTATGTGATTTTTCCACAAATATTCAATGGTTGCTATTTTACACTAACGATTTCCCTGGAAGAAGTTTAGATGTGTCGCATTCTTTCTAGCTTTAATTATCACTTAACATTTCTTCAGATTGGGAAAGTAGCCATTTGTTCAAATGATACTGATATTTGGGGAATTGATGAGTTCTTAGTTAATGTCCAGAAGCCACATATGTTCCAAGAAAATTTCTGCCATGATAGCATTCTGAATAAAAGCAGATCTGGATGACTTGGCCAGAATTATAATTTTCTAAAGAGCTCTGACAATTTGTATCCTCTAGATGAGATGCTTTTCTGCCTAGTTTTTTCTAAACAAAGTGCAGAATTTTTTCATTTTTCCCTACTAAATTTCATCTAATTAGACTCATCTTAAAATTCTAACCTACTAAGACTGTTTAAAAATTTAAACAGTATTTTATTTTTACTCCAATTACATGTGAAGACAATATTTAGCATTCATTTTGACAAGATTTTGAGTTCCAAATTGTTCTCACTCTCTCCTTCTCCTCCACTCTTCTGAAAATGGTAGGCAGTTTGATATAGGTTATGCATGTGCTATCCTGTAAAACATTTTCATATTCATCACAGGGTTACAAGAAGAAAGGATCAAAAGGAAATAAAACCATGAGAAAGAATAAAGTGAGTTAAAAAAATGTTTCATTCTGTATTATGAATACTACAGTTCTTTAAATGGATGTAGATAGCATATCCCTTTGTGAGTTTGTTGTACTTGGTTTAGATTATTGTGTTGCTGAGAAGAACATTCATAGTTGATCATCTCTCAATGTTTCTGATACCTTGTAAAACATATACCTAGTTCTACTCATTTCACTTTGCATCCATTTGTACAAGTTTTTCTAGGTTTTTTCCCCCTGAAATCTGCCTGTTCATTATTTCCTATTGTACCTTTACATTCATATGCCACAGTTTCTTCAGCCATTTCCCAATTGATGGGCATCCCCTAGATTTCCAGTATTTTGCCACCATGAAAAGGGCTGCTATAAATATTTTTGCATATGTAGGTCATTTCCCCATTTTCTAATCTCTTTGAGATACAGACTCAGTAGTGATATTGCTGGATCAAAGGGTATGCACAGTTTGGTTGTACTTTGGGCATAGTTCCAAATTGCTCTCTAGAATGGTTGTCAATAGTTCATACCTCCACCTATAGTACATTAGTGTCCCAGTTTTCCCAGACCTTTTATGACATTTATTATTTAATTTTTTGTCATGCTAGCAATCTAATAAGTGTGAGGTGGTACTTCAGAGTTGTTTTAAATTGAATTTCTCTAACAAAAAGAGATTTAGAGAATCTCCTTATTTGCCTATAGATATCTGAAAGCTGTCTGTTCATAGCCTATGACCATTTATCAATTAGGGAATTGTTATTTTCTCATAAATTAGACTCAATCCTCTATATTTGAGAAATGAGGCCTTTATCAGAGACATATGTTGTAAAGATTGTTTCTCAGCTTTCTTCTTTCCTTTTAATCTTGATTGCATTAGTTTTGTTTTTACACAAGTTTTTCAATTCAATATGATCAAAATTATTTATTATACATTTTGTATTGCTCTCTATCCTTTCTTTGGTAAAGAATTCTTCCCCTACCCATAGATCTGACAGGAAGGCAATTCCTTGCTGTTCTAAGGTCATTGCTTCATTATCTGTGGTACCTTTTAGCAAGATGTAGTTTCCCTCTTTATCTCTTTTCATTTGGTCACTTGTGTAAGATCAGGATTGTTACTCTTTATTTTTCTTTGTTCTTTTTTTACTTCAATTGAAGCATAACAGATTCTGCTCCAGCTCCTTACTTTTATTCTTGTGTGTCTCTCTGCTTCGTGTGTTTCTTATAAGCAATATATTGTAGGATTTTGGTTTTTGAGGTACTTTGGTATCCTCTTCTGTTTTATGGGAGGGTTTATTCCATTTACATTCAAAATTATGATTAGTACCTGAATCTTTCCTTCCATCCCATTGTTCTTCCTGGTCGTCCTCTCTCTTTCACCCTTCCCTACCTCACCAGAGTTTCCCTTCTGGTTACTACTTCCCCTGATCTGCCCTCCTCTATGTCATCCTCATTCCATCCCCTTTATTTAATCTTCTCACCTCCTACTTATCTATAGGGTAAGATAGACCTCTATTTTCAATTGAGTGTAAAATTATTGCCTCTTTGAGCCAAACTGATGAGAGGAAGGTTCACACAATATCCATTACCCACCCTCCCATCTTCCCCTCCATTTTAAAAGTCTGTACACCACTTTCATTTCCCTTAATTTTTAATGTCATTCCCTCAAAATCATCTTATACCTGTAATGTCTGACTGTGTGTGTTTCTCCTATCTGTACTGTCAGTGATACAGTTTTTAATAGTTACAAGTATCATTTTCCCATACAGAGATTTAAGCAGTTTGGCTCTATTGAATCCTTAATGTTTGTTTGTTTTCCCTTTTCACCTGTTTATGCTTCTCTTGGGTCTTGGTATTTGAGGTCAGATTTTTTATTAAGTTCTAGTCTTGTCCTTATGAAAGAATGAAATCTTTCTATTTCATTGAATGATCATTTTCCTGTTGATGCATTGTGCTTCCTGGTCATTGATTCTCATTCTCCTGTTTCCTCCAAAATATCATGTTCTATAATCTCTTATTGTAACTGTCAAGTGCTGTGTAATCCTGATTGTGACTCCTCAATATTTGAATTGATTGTTTCTGGCCATTTGTAGCATTTTTCCTTAATCTGATAGTTCTCAAATTTGGCTATAATATTCTTTGGGTTTTTATTTTGGGATCTCTTTCCTGATGTAATGAGTGGATTCTTTCAAAACCTATTCTACCCTCTAGTTCCAGGACATCAGGACATAAGTCCTTGATAAATTACTGAAAGATGCTGTCCAGGTCCTCCTTCTGAATATGGTTTTCAGGTAGTCCAATGATTCTGATGTTTTCTCTCCCGGATCTATTTTCCAGGTGAGTTCTTTATTTTTCCCATGAGGCGATTTACATTTTCTTCCATTTTTTTCATGTTTTTCATTTTGTTTGATTCCTGATCTCTTATAGAGTCATTATCTTCCATTTACCAATTCTTGCTTTTATAGTGTTGTTTTCTTCAATTAGCTTTTGTATTTTCTTTTTCATTCAGGCAATTGTACTCCTTAAAGATTTTTTTTTTACAGTGGATTTTTGTATCTCCTTTTCTATTTGGCCAATTCTGCCTTTTAAGCAGGTTTGGCTTTTTTTTCCACAATTGTCTTGCATCACCCTCATTTCTTTTTTTTTTCCTAGCTGTCATATGATTTTAAGTTCTTTCTTTTTAATTTTTTTTTTGAAAAGGTGGTTGGGGTTAGGTGACTTGCCCAGGGTCACACAGCTAGTAAGTGCCAAGTGTCTGGTCTGACAGGCTTCGAAGTCAGGTCCTCCTCACTCCAGGGCCAGTGCTGAGTCAACTGCATCACTTACCTGCCCCTTAAGTTCCTTTTTGATCTATTCCATGAGATCTTTCTGGGTTTGAGATCACTTTCCATTTAGGAATATAAACAATTTAGCTCTATTTAATCCTTTTTTTTCCCCTTTTTACCTGTTCATGCTTGTCTTGGATCTTGGTATGGGAGGTCAAATGTTTTATTTAGTTCTAGTCTTCTTACGAAAGCATGAAATCCTCCTATTTAATTGACTGGCTATTTTCTTGTTCATGCATTATGCTTCATTTTCAGGATAATTTCTTTTGAGTTTTGCCCATAGGCATTTTGACATTGTCCCCTTCTGCTTTTGTGTCTTGGTCTTCCCTATCACCATAATAACTTTCTAAGGTCAGATTCTTTTTTGTTGTTGTTTTCTACTTATCCTTTTTTTTAAATTTTGTTTGTTTTTGTTTGTTTTTGCCTTTTTTTCCCTTTCTATTTAAACTTGAGTCCCCAGGGTCACAGTAGCAATGTTTCAGGCTTTTGGTGTTAGTGGCTACAAGCCTTGTCTGCACTGGTGCTGGTGCTGCACTAATGTTACCCAAAAGGTTCATGGCTGATCCTTTTGTTTGTTTCTGTGCTAAGGGTGTGGAATGGAGATTGGCAGGTGCTGCTGGAGGCTGTAGGGGTCTGGCAGATTACCTGTTGCAGAGCTGGGGTCTTAGTGGAGGTATCTTATGTTTGCTGAGGCTAGGTGGAGTATTTCTGCATTTTCCTATGTCTATACTAAAGCCCAAGCTGAAGTGTGCTGGGTGAGTGGTGCTTGGAAGTTTCCTGTTTGCTTGGGCACCGGTAAGATTGGTGTCTACCTCTTTGTTTTGGGCTATGTTGAGGCATGTAGAGGTCTAGCCACTGGAGGCTGCCTGTTTACCTGAGACTATGATAAATAGTGGTGGTTCTTGGAGCTGGAGTCTACTAGTTCCCCTAGCAATGCTAAAGCACTTTGGGGGGTCCTGCTGCACCACACTGGGGCTCAGGATCTCCCACTGATTTGCTGAAGTGGGGCTTGCTGTTGGATTGTTGGTATGGCTCCCATTCTGGGCTGTGCTCCCCTTTTACTGAGAGAGACAGACCTTTCTTGCCATTCTTCCAAATTTCTTGAGCTAAAAGAATGTTTCACCCCATCGTTTTGCTGGTTCTGCTCTTCCAGGATTTGTCTTGGCACTCTATTTTATGGCTGTTTGGAAGTGAGTATATGAGAGTTGCAGTGGTTTGCTGCTTACTCCACCATCTTGGCTCTGGGAAGTTATTGTCCAGGATATATTTTTAAATCATGATTGACATGAATTGCATTAAGAATCATGCTCATCTCTGCGCCATTTGCACATTTGACAAGTATGCCATCAAAACTATTGTTAAAAATATTAAATGGCATAGAATCCAGGACAAATATTTATTATTGTATAAAATAGAGTATTTGATTTAAACACATTAATGTTTTAAAAATATTTCCATATCCAAATTTGTTAAGTATATTCATGAGATAAATATGCTGTTCTCCCTAGCCCCACTCCAAAAGAGCACAAGGTCATAGGAAAAATGGATTAAGTTTGGACCCACAAATACCCTCATGTCCTCCAGTTGAGACATGCACAACATCAAGGTAAAAAGAAAAAAAAAGCTGAATTAAGATAATTTTGGGCATCCAAAAATCAGATCCATGTGAGAATGTTTGAAACTATTAATATCTATATCACACATTATTAAAATAATCTTTCAAAACTATAAAATAGATCATAACAGATTGGGAAAATATCCTCAAAAATACATATATAATGTGAGTAAAATGCAGGAACCATTGACTTAAGGCATCTATAGAAATATTTGTAGACAATAAAGGTGGAAGATACTTGATGGACATTTTTAGAACTAATGATAAACTGGTCAAAAATCTACAGAATTGCTTTTAAAATTAGCAGTTATCAATTCTCTCAACCATAGCAAAGTCTTACAAAAATTACACACATGAATTTGTTTAACCTTTATTTGGATTGACCATAGCAAATGTGTAACATTCAAAAGTAGAAGAAAAATATTATGAAATTCATGTGGAGTGACATCCATATGAACTCAAACAACAATTTTCTGAAGAAAAAAAAGCCATTAGACATATTACTGAATCATGTGGATGTGTTTGTGGAAATGGAAGGGTTCAGGATGACAATTCAGGAACAGGTTATTACCACTAGAAATAACATAATAATATTCCTTAAAGACCTAAGGTAGTGATGTTTTCTTTCAATCACACAATATGATTTTTTAGCCTCCTATTCTAATCATGCATTGCTTTGACAATTACTTATATACTAGTTCTCCTACCACCTATATTTTTTCCTTATTATTTTAGGTAATGCATTTTCATTTATTTGTGTCCATGATATGTCTCTCAATTTTCCTTTGGGCATTCTACTACACTATTTTTTTTTTACATATTCATATATTCCATGATTTGCCATCAAATAGCGTCACTTTTCACTTTTAGGCCTGGTTTCCTGTGCATCCAATTTTATTCTAAAATGCATACTGAAGAAATGATCTATGGGTTTTTCATTCATGGGCATATTCTATTCAGGATAATAGGCATTTTTCATTCACTTATTTTTCCTTTCCTCTCTATGAAGAGTGAGACCAAATTCCTTTGGCTGTCAATTAAATTTATTTATGACATCTTGTAGAAGTCTTCTGTTTTGGGACAACCTGACCAATGTGGTTTGCAAATAGGAGTACATTGCCACAACCTATAGGAAATCCTTCTGAGATTTGTACTACAATATCCTGTGATTTTGAAAAAAAATGTCATGTATCAGTCTTACTTGATGTTAATAATCAAAGAGTCATCAAAAATGTTATAATTTGTGCTTTAATCTACAAGTAAACTCATTTGTTTTTAAGACATACTTGAAAGATATCTTACTGGAAGAGCATATCTATGGCAACATTTTGTTTTCTATTGAAACTTTTGTTTTTGTGAGTATTCCCAAAATATGATTACAATGTCAAAAAACCAGATTTTTCTATCTCATACCATCATCAATATATCCCTGATATTCATGTATATTGTTCCCATATATATTTAATTTTCAAATAACATTTTATTGTTTCCAATTATATGTAAAGGCAATTTTTAACATTCATTTTAAAAAATCTGAGTTTAAATTTTAGCCCTCACCCCCCAAGATGGTAAGAAATTTGATATATACAACATATTTAAAATATATACAACGTATATAAAACACACATAAAACATATTTTAACCATATAGATTTTAGAAATATAAAACTTTGCACATAAATCAGTAGTTGTTAATAGTTTTGTTTCTGTCTTTTATTTTTGCTAGCAATTATGTGCAGGATTTTTTACCCCAAGTGCTGGATATCCATTTCTGTTTTAAGGGTATTGAAAAAAGATCCCTTAATACCTACAAAATTGGGTTGCTTCCAACCTATACTCCTCTGTGTATACTTTGTCTAATTCAAGTGTTCATTCTCTCTCTTTGCTTCAAAGAAATTTCTATTTTCTCATAAAGGGCCCAGGGACTGAAGTTTTAGGCATATACATATCCATATACGTACATACACACACACACACACCACACACACACACACACACACACATATATATATATATACACGTACATACACATATGTGTGTGTGTTTATATATAGATATAGATTATACATACTCTGTGTGTGTGTCTGTGTGTATGTAGGTATATATGCATATGCATATATACAATATAAATATGTTCCAATTTTAGCAATTAAGAAAATAGCTATAGCAATCTTGACAGACATATCAATATTTTGTCTATTTCTTTTGCTTCAAGATCATTCTTAAATGTTCTTTGATGTTTGATGGCAGAGAGTTTTCAAACTCTCTGTTAAAACAAAACAAACAAATCAAATTTTCTTTCCACTACTTCTTGCTGTATAGAGATGGCAACGCTCATATCTTCCTTTTCATAATCATGTCCCATATTTCACAAATGAGCTTCTTTTCTAAATAAATTTTGCCTTTATCTTCCATGTCATTTTCTTTGCAAAGAAATCAAGTTTTTGCTGGACCAGAAATTTTCTATGATTTTTCCCCCTTATTATCATGATTGATTAATATCAATTCCACTTGCTCAGGAATTGGCAATTTTTTTTTGTCAATGACTATTAACTATTTGTCATTTCAAAGCATAAATGATAAAAAAGTCAAAACTGTAGTTGTTTTAATTATTTATGCTATCTTTTTTTAAATTTTATTGTGGTTAACTTGCACTAAATCCTCCTTCTTTTCTCTAAGAAGTCGGTGGTTACTTACATAAAGAGCTGATTCAGGAAAAAAAAATGCATCAGAAACCAGTTCTTTCCTTTCCGTTAAGTGTGTGTGTGTGTGTGTGTGTGTGTGTGTATTTTCCTCTTCTTTTCTCACAATATTATTTGCTATTTGACATAGCAATTGCCTCTAGAAAATGCTTGCTTGGAGGGGGCAGAGCCAAGATGACAGAGTAAAAACAGTGACTTGCTTCAGCTCTCCCACAAACCCCTCCAAATAATTGTAAAAATTACACTAAACACATTCTAGAGTAGCATATCCCACAAAAGGAAACAAATTTCTAGCCCAAGACATCCTGGATGGTTGATGGAAAAAGTCTATTGCAAAGGGCTGGGAGAGGAGTGCAGTTCATCATGGGCTGTGCAGGCAAAGAAAGGGTCAGAGCAAACTAGAAGTCCTCAGGGGATTGAATCAAGGGGAGCTGTGGTGGTTTCTAGACTTCTCAACCCACAAATGCCAAGGACAACTTAGAAGGTCAGTGGGAAAGGTCTATTGGATATGGGTGACAGAGGAGATCAATCCAGCCCTGGTCCTAAAACAGTCCAGGGGAAACTGTGACAGTGGGCACTGATTGCTTCTTGGTCCACAGATGGTAGGGGGATTGAATTACTGATTAGAAGGGGATTGCAGGGCTTTCTTTTCTGGCACTAAGGCAGGATTTTCTTGCTTTGCCCATGCTTAGATCTGAGTCACAGTCCTAGGTGGCAGTCCTGGGGTGAGAAGGAGCACTGGCATGGTGGAACTTGTGCTGGTGGTGAGGAGGTAATCCCCCTCATACTTCCAAGGAAGGAAAGAGTGCTTGTGGTCACTCAGACTAGAGCACGGTCCAGGAAAATGAGTAAACACCTCACCTTTGATCATACCACCTTGGAAGAATTGAAAATTTACAGGTCCAGAAGAAGTATTTCTGAAAACAGCTGCATAAAACCCCTGAAACTTGGGACATTACACACTCCACACAAGTTTGTTTCATTCTGTCTTTTTGTGGGTTCTTCTGCTCTGGAATTTTCCTGGAGTCATTTTTACATCTATTTGGAGAAGTTTGGGGGAGAGCTCAAGCAAGTCACTGCTTTTACTCTGCCAACTTGGCCCCACTCCCTCCAAGCAATCATTTTCTACAGGAAATTGCTATGTTGAATACCACATAATATTGTGAGAAAAGGAAAAAATATATATATTATATATATATATATTTACCAAAGCTGAGCTCTACCTTAACAAATAATTCAAAAGTCAAGTAATCATTAGCTGGGAACATGAACAAACAGCAGGAAAAAAATCAGACCATAGAATCTTACTTTTGTGACAAAGAAGATTGAAACATAAGACAACAAAGTCAAAGCTCCTATATCCAAAGCCTTCTAGAAAAATATGAATTGGTCACGGGGCATGGAAAAGCTCAAAAAAGATTTTGAAAATTAAATAAGACAAGTGGAGGAAAAATTGGGAAAGGAAATGAGAGTGATGCAAGAAAATCATGAAAAACAAGTCAAAAGCTTACTAACGGAGACCCAAAAAAATTCTGAAGAAAATAACAGCTTAAAAATAGACAAACCCAAATGGCAAAAGAAGTCCAAAAAGGCAATGAGGAGAAGAATGGCTTAAAAAGCAGTATTGGCCAAATGGAAAAAGGAGATCCAAAAGCTCACTGAAGGAAATAATTCCTTAAAAATTAGCATGGAGCAAATGTAAGCTAGTGACTCTGGAAAGTGAAGAATTTATAGAACAAAACCAAAAGAATGAAAAAAAAAAAGAAGACATTGTGAAATATCTCATTGGAAAAACAACTGACCTAGAAAATAAATGC
This sequence comes from Phascolarctos cinereus, assembly GCF_003287225.1. Classification (NCBI taxonomy): domain Eukaryota; kingdom Metazoa; phylum Chordata; class Mammalia; order Diprotodontia; family Phascolarctidae; genus Phascolarctos; species Phascolarctos cinereus. Next base: position 57,664,381 of record NW_027556402.1, on the reverse strand, counting down.
AGGGGGGATGATTTAAAAATTGTTGGACTACCCAAAATACGTGATGAAAAAAAAGAGCCTAAATATTATATTTTAAGAGATTATCAGTTTAGATTCTTATGATCTAGCCATTGCTTATATTCTTAAAATCTAGCCACTGCTCAGATTCTTATAATCTAGCCAATAGGTTACTAATGTTCAGACCTCTTAAGACTCTTCCCAATATGATGGATATTCTAATAAACCTTGTCTTTGGCTGAAAGAAGACTTGGGTTGAATTCCTTTGGACAAGACTCAAGTGCTCTGATTTTGGGATCCCAGCACCCCTAGACCCCTAAGCCTCAACATTTTGGTGGCCCATATGGGAAACTGCTTAACCCCAAGTTCTTCTTTAGCCAAGACCAGAAGAGTATGTAAGCCTACCCTCTCCTCTCCCTACCCTCCACCCCCTGCCTTTCTTGCTGTGCAGTTGGGGTTGCTCTCCAAGCACCAAGGCTTGGAGGTGTTTTTCAGGCAGACAATTACGAGGCTGTCTCGCACTCAGCCTGATGCTCTCAGGCTCTCAGTCCACTGGGTCAGTTCAAGGGCATGGACTTGGGTACCCCTTCCACAGCATGGAGGACAGGACAGACATCCTACCTAGAAGTGTATGCCCAATTCTGTCAGTTCTGTTGGAACTTGAGAATTGGGAAAAAATGTAGTTGCTTTTTGGTTCCCTGAGGCTTTCTTGCTCCCTTCACTCTACACCCCTGAATTCTTTTTCATGGAGATTACAGGGAAAAGTTAGAACAGCTAAAATATCTTTGCAGATTCTGGGGGATTTGTGTTTGATCATTAAAGAGTCCTCCTTACAAACCAGGTCAGTCTTTTCTCCCACTCCCTTTGCTTGAGTCAAGAGAGTATCTGTTAATCTCTCTCCTTGAAGAAGAGAGTTTCACCCTTTATCCCTAACCTTTGATTTTACCCTCCCCAACATGGGAAGGAAAGAGGGGGGAGGGGCAGCAGCTATAGCATGGGCCCCCTTGGCAATGGCCTTGGGCTTTCAGGCATCCTTTGCCTGGAAGCATAACCCAGGTTCATCAAAATCTATTCAAAGCAAAGAAGCTATCCTTTGAACTTGGGTGAGTATGCTCTTCTTGAAGTTGTAGTTTTAACTGTTAATGATGAGATGTTGATTCTCTGTGTAAAGTAATTTGGAAATGCATTTAACAAAACTGAATTCACCTGATTGGTAATGAGTTTGTTTCAAGTTTCAATTTGGTGAACTTTTTTGTATCAGTTATGTCAAACAACTTTTCATAATTTGTTTACCACTAAAATAACTTGGCTATTCTTGGTTATTATTTTGATGTGTAAACTTACCAAAAAGCTTTTTTGGGTTTTATCTTGCTGAGAATTTGTAAGTATATAGAAACAATCTAACGATTGCCTTTTTATACCAGGACAAATTTTAATTTGAGATGTATATCCTAGAAAAGTTTTTCCTAAGCTGTGATTAGTGAAACTGGCTATTTGGGATAAAAAAGCTCATTATTTTATTTTGAGTTGTCTAATCCATCAATAATAATCCATCAATAAATCAATAATCAAACATTTGACAAATGCCACAAGATACTCCAAGAGAATGTAATATTGGTGGGAAGTCAGCATTGGGAAAAAGCTGAGAGGACAATTTTAGCCTAAGTCTAAGATGGGATCCTCCTGGCTTAGTTTCCTCATTATGTTCCTTTGAAAGGTAATGTTACCCACCTGTCTACTCCTGAGTCTGGGTATGAGGCAGATTTGATACTGCACAGAGGAAAACTGAATTATCTGAATCCAAACAGAGCTAAAGATGTTTTATCCTCTCATATTTGTACCCTAAATACAGTCCCTGCTTTATATCTAGGCACTGCAGTCTTTTCTGTCAGATTTGTGTCTTCCAGATTACAGGATATTCACCTATAGTTGATAGCAAACAGTGAGTACCAGTCAATGTCTCCCCATCATTCCTTGGATGGAACCTGTGCTTCCTTCCAGTCAATCTACTCTTTGGGACCCCCTTGAGGCAGGGACAGCTCTACACCCCTTGTCAGCAGGAAGCAGTTTCAGAAGCCAAGACCTTTTCCCTTACCCCAAAAGAATTTGGGTCCCATTTGTTTGAGGGGGGAATGATGAGGCTAACATCTAGACCCCCCCCCCCAAAGGAAACCCTGGACTTTCTAACATGACCAAATCTCTGGCATTCCCCTGGAGGTATAATCCCATCAACTGGCCTTTCATTGTGGACCTCCCTATGGCCCCAGGCCATTTCCCACCCTTAATCCTAACTAGGCTCCATTCTCCCTTATCCAGAACTTGGAAGAGTTCTGTTCATCCCATCTTAAAGGCCACTCCCAACCAGATCCTCCTTAGACACCTCCTTCGACTCACCCCAAAGTACTTGGCCACTGCTAGATCACTCCCATGGTCTTTCTGTATATAAGGTCCATCTTGTCTCCATTAAAGTGCTTAGATTCTTGTAATCTAGCCACTGCTTATATTCTTAAAATCTAGCCACTGCTCAGATTATTGTAATCTAGCCAATGGCTTACTACCATTCAGACTCCTTAAGAGTTTTCCCAATATGACAGATTTTCTAATAAACCTTGTCCTTGGCTGAAAAAGACAGAGAGAGAGAGAGAGAGAGAGAGAGAGAGAGAGAGAGAGAGAGACACACACACACACACACAGACTGGGAATGGAAATCTATCTTACCCTATAGGAAAATAGGGGGAAAGAGATTAAGGGATGGTGGGGGAGTGATAGAAGGGAGGGCAGATTGGGGAAAGGGTTAATCAGAAGCAAACTCTTTTTAGGAGGGACAGTGTCAAGGGAGAGAATAGAAAAAAAACAGGGGGTGGGATAGGATGGAGAGAAATGTAGTTAATCTTTTACAACATGACTATTATGGAAGTGTTTTGCATGACTACATATGTATAACCTATATTGAATTGCTTGCCTTCTCAATGAGGGTGGGTGTGGAAGAAGGAAGGGAGAAATTTAGGACTCAAAATTTCAAAAAACAAATGTTAAAAATTCTTTTTATATGCAACTGAAAAGTAAGATATATGGACCAAGGGGTATAGAAATCTATCCTGACTCACAGGAAAATAGAAGGGGAAGGGGATAAGAGGAGAGGATGGTGATAGAATGGAGGGCAGATTAGGGGAAGGGGTATTCAGAATGCATACCATTTTGGGGTGGGAGCGGGGGTTGGGGAGAAAATTTAGAACTCAAAATCTTGTGGAAGTGAATGTTGAAAACTAAGAATAAAATAATTAATAAAAATTTATGCAAAAAAAAATGAAAGCCCTTGTAATAAACACTGCAGGTTATCTTCAAAGCTGCCCAGCTATTTTTTGCTTCCTGGTAGGTTTTCTTTTGTTTTCTGGTGTGCACTTTTTACTTTATTTTTCCTCTTCCTCCACCACCTCTCCACTGTAAAGAAGGCTATAATTAAGCTCATTCAGAAATACACAGACACACACACACACACACACACACACACAATGTACACACACACATATATATATATATATACATAGAACCTATAAACATACATATGTATGCATATATATGTGAATACATGTGTATGTGTATATATACATATACATGCATGCATGTATACATGCATACATACATATATACTCATACAGGTATATGCAACACCATATTATGCTTGTTTCCACTTGTCATGTATTTTTTTGAAGGTGGATAGCATCTTCCCTCATAAGTGCAAGTCTTTCCATGTTTATCTAAATAAATATGTTCATAATTTCCTACAACACAGCTATATTCCAATCCAATCATATCCTATCTGAGAGATTGTCTATGAAAATATTTTCTCAATTTTCTGCATTCCTTCTATTCTTGGGTGCATGGGTTTTATTTATACAAGAAATTTTTAATTTAATGTAATCAAAATTATCCATTTTACTCTTCAACAACACTCTCACCTTATAATATAGTTTAAGGTCTGATACTACTGAATCTGTGTCCTTTACATCTTTTTTTCTTGGCTTCTTTGAAGTTCCTGACCTTTTGTTCTTCCAAATAGATTTATTATTTTTTTCTAACTCAGTAAGATAGAGCATTAGTATTTAACTGATGTCATTAAATATATGCATTAGGTTAAAATTGTCACTTTTTATTATATTGGCTTTACCTACACATGAACAATAAATATTACTTCAATTATTTACATCTGATTTTATTTGTGTAAAAAGTGTTTCATGTTTGGCAAAAAAAGTGTTTTATGTTGTGTCTGTTTTGGCAGGTATACTGTCAGGTATTTTATACTGTCCAGTTATTTTAAATGATCCAAAACAATATTGAATAATATTGTTGACACATATTGCAGTTTCTTTATTTTCTCTTTTGATTAAATCTCTTTTAGCTTTAACTTTATCTGAGATCATGATTATATCCCCTGCTGTTTTTTTACAAAATAAGTTCTACTCCTATTATTAAAAAAAAAAGAAAAAAAGAAATAAAATGCTTGCTTTAAAAAAGTATTCATGATACACTTACATGTAACTTCTATTTAGTACACAAGTTTCTAGCCTTTTTGATTTCTTAATTTTAAATAGTATTTTTCAAGATCTTTTAGTTGTTGTTGTTGTTGTTGTTTTGCTGGCCATTCCTTTATCTCTTACTTTTGTCATGAAATCTTTAAATAATAATGTAGTCCTGGGGCAACTAGATGGCACAGTGATACGACCCTGGCCCTAAAGTCAGGAGGACATGAGTTCAAATCCGGCCTGAGACCAAGCACTTGACACTTACTAGCTGTGTGACCCTGGGCAAATCACTTAACCTCAATTATCTAAAGAAAAAAAAAGTAGTCCTGGATTTATTTATTATTTTTTAATGTAGAATTCATCAACCTTCTTATCCTTTGTTATTAATATTGTAATTATGTTGTACTTTGTGTGTGTGTATATTTTTTTACAACTGCTCAGAAAAAGTATGTGTATAAGTATTCAATCAAATGATTTTTCTTATTTCCTTTACAATGATAATAAGTCCACATCTGTAAAAAAAATGAATTTTTTTCTCTGTGTAAAGCCTGAGATCCACCTTCTTTTTAGCTATAACTATATAATTTTAAGTTCTTGGATTCATTTAGAGCAAAAGCGTAAGTATTAATATGATACATTTTATCCAGTAACAGCTTGAAATTTTGTGTAGTTGTCAAGAATCTTATGTATGGATTGTAACTAGAAAATTCCATTCAGAATTTATTGGGAGGTGATTTCTATACCCTTAGCACCCTTTTCCAAAATTCTGAAAACAGTAATATGAAAGTGGAAGGAGCTCATACAGAACTGAGAATTATTTTGTATTTTATTTGGGGTCTTTGGTTGACATGGCTGAAGAATTCATCAGCAAGTTCCCAAGCTCCTGGTGGTCTACTAATCTTTTCTTTCCTTAGTTATGTTAGTCCTTGCAAAGTAAAATCACAGTGGACATGAATACTCTAAGCCTTTGCAGCATGGCAGAGTATGACAGAACTTGGCATGTATTGGCTTTATCTTTCTTTTTTCTTTTTTCTTTTATTCATTTTTAGGCAACTGGGGTTAAGTGACTTGCCCACAGTCATGTTGGCTTTATCTTAATGAATTTAGATCACTTCCACATTACAATGAGACAACAACATAAATGTATTGATGTTGCAAAGAATATGATAGGCAAATTAATAACAGCTTCGATTTAATGCATATTAATTGTGGATTCATGCTTTTTGTTTGAAATTCATGAATCATTGAGTTGATTTTAAATCACTTTTTCAATGTGACCAGTAAGTGTAATAAATACATCATGTTCATTAAGGTTGCAATGTAGTTTCCACAGTTTAGAAATATTTTTCTCCACTTTAGTGACTTTCTGTATACTAGACAAATGTTGCCATCTGGGATCAGTCAATAATAACTGTCAAATTACTAGAGTTCTTAGAATAACTAATTGGAAATGGACTTTTTAAACTGGGAATTATATTTCTCTCTCTCTCTCTCTCTCTCTCTCTCTCTCTCTCTGTCTTTTCTTTTTTCTTTGGTTTTTTTTTTTTTTTTGGTGAGTCAATTGGTGATAGGTGACTTGCCCAGAGTCACACAGCTAGTAAGTAATATGTGTCTGAGGCCAGATTTAAACTCAGGTCCTCTGACTGCAGGACTGATGCTCTATCCACTGTGCCAACTGGCTGCCCTTTTCTATTAAGTTGTTTATTATATTATGCAAACTGTAAGTCAGAAAAGTATGAAAGTATGAGAGCACTAACTATATAATATAAAGTCCTTGAAAACACTTTTCACAATTTTAAAATCTTTTCTTAAATGTTCCTAATCTTACCCAACAACTACTGTAGAACCATTGCAGAACATTAGAAAATATGTTCTTCTTCTCTTAAAACACTTAACTTTATCTTGAATAATTGGCTTGGGCTCTTTTTTCTGTTCTAGCTAATTTTCTTTCCTATTTTTTTAGTCAGAAAAGAGGTACGTAGGTGTTATAGTACATTAAATGAAGGGGTGGGAGTCAGAAAGACTCATCTTCCTGAGTTCAAATCTGGCCTCAGACAATTCCTAAGCCTATGACCTTGGGCAGGTCACATAGCCTTGTTTGCCTCAGTTTCTTATTTGTAAAATAAATTGGAGAAGAAAATGGTAAACCACTTCACTATCTTTGCCAAGAAAATGATGAGATTTATTTTTCTGTCAAGTAACTTGTTTGAGAGTTATTTTATGGCTTCTCTGGCTTCCTTTCCATACACACACACACACACACACCACACACACACACACACGTGTATATATATATATATATATATATATATATATATATATATATATAAATTTACTTTATTTTTATTTACTTGTTTATTTTTTATTTATTTATTTATTTATTTATTTATTTGTTTGTTTGTTTGTTTATTGTCTACCTCTAGATCCCTTATTAGATGAGCTGTGTCTTACAGTATTCTAATGGGAATATTGTAATGGTGTAGAGATTGATTATCACTATCTGGTGCAGGTTGTTCCCAATCATACCTTTAAGTTTCTTACAATATACCCTGGGAAACAAAAGTATGAAAATAGTGCCCTTCCTACCTGCTTAATTCACTCATGTAACAATGAAATAGGGCTAGTTAGTATGCTGCTATATCTGAAGACAGAGTAAATGTGTTCCAATTCTGGCTCCATTACCTGCTTACCTATGGGTTTTCTAACTATTCTGTTCATCACTTTTTTCCTTCTGAATATTCTTTCCCCACTACATTTTCATGATACTGCTCTCTCCTGGTTTTCCCACTGTCTACTGAACACTTCGCAGTCCCCTTTGATGTTTCTTCAACCCTTTCATTTCCACTAAATACGGTTATCTTTTTTCCTTTTCTTTTAATAGTATGCCACTTGACAAATTCATCAGTTCCCATGATGTGAAAGATCATTTTTATGCCTATGATTCATATATATATATTTATACACACACACATACATACACACACATACACACATATGCATATATACATATATACATATATATACATGCATATACATATAGACATGTACCTACATACACCCATATACATACGCACATGTGTATATATATACATACATACATATATATGTATATGTATATCTGTGTGTGTATATATGTATATATATGTGCATATATATGTGTGTGTTTATATCTATCTATATATGTATATGTATGCACACACACACACACACACACACACACACATATATATCTCCTAATCTTTTATATATTTTTTTTTTGTCCAGCTTCAGTCCTGTATCCCTACCTGCCTTTTGGACATTTAGAATTGCATACACCAAAATATAAGATCAGTTTTAAGATGAAGTAATCAAAGCCATATTGGGGGGGAATTCTAACTCATTATTGATTAGAGAAATGCAAATTAAAACAATTTTGCAGTATTACCTCATACCTATTAGATTGGCTAATAGGACAGTAAAGATAAATGACAAATGTTGGAGGGGATGTGGGAAAAATGAGACAGTAATGCATTGTTGATGGAGTTGTGAACTGATTCAATCATTCTGTAGAACAATTTGGAACTATGTCCAAAGATCTATAAAACTGTGCATACCCTTTGACCTAGCAATATCAATACTAGGTCTGTATCAAAAAAGAGATTGAAAAAAAGGGAAAAAAAAGACTCATACATGCAAAACATTTATAGCAGCTCTTTTCTGGAGACAAAGAATTGGAAATTTAGGGGATGGTAATCAATTGGGGAACACTGAACAAGTTGTGGTACGTGATTATGTTGCAATATTATTTCGCTATGAGAAATGATGAGCAGAATGCTGTCAGAAAATCCTGGAAAGACTTGCATTGGCTGATGCAAAGTGAAAATTACTATGTACAAAGTAATAGCAATATTGTAAGATGATCAGCTGTGAATGACTTAACTATTGTCAGCAATACAATGATTCAAGACAGCTCTGAAAGACTTATGATGAAAAAAAAATTGCCGTGCACCCCCAGAGAAGGAATTGATGGTGTTTGAACACAGATTGAAGCATAAAAACCTCAAACTCAACATGGTTAAAACAGAAATCATGATCTTTGCCCTGAAATCCTCTCCTGCCTCACCTTCCTATTATTTTAAAAGTAATACTGTTCTTCAATCAACCAGCCTCATAGCTACGGCATCATTCTTGACTCCTATCTTTCACTCCAAACACTGAATCCATTGCTAAATCTTGTGGCTTCCACTCTAACAACAACTCTTGCATTTGCACTCTTCCTTTCACTTACATCTCTAAAATGCAGGTCTGACTGTCCATTCTCTGCCCAATGAACAGTGGCTCCCTACTATCATCAAGATCAAATGTAAGCGAGAGCTAGGTGGAGAAAGCTCAGGCGTTACAGTCGGGAGGACCTGAGTTCAAATCCAATCTCAGACACTAGCTGGTTAACCCTGATTGCCTCACACCCCCCCTACACACACAAAAAAAGATCAAATGTAGAGTATTTTTTTTTTAATTTGACATTACATCTCTTCATAAATTCAACCTACATAACTTTCCAGTCTTAAATCTTACCCTCCTTCATACTCCCTATGATCAGGCAATATTGGCCTACATGCAGTTCTCCAAACAAGACACTGCCTCTGCTACCTTTTTGACTTTTAATTAGAGGTCCTCTACAGATGGAATGTTCTGCTCCCTCACATCTGCTTATTGATTGCTTTGATTTCCTTGGAGTTCTGTTCAAAAACGATCTACTCTAGGAAACATCTCCATATCCTCTAATACCTTGTACTCTCTATGTTTTTTATTTTCCTGCATATACCTATTTTGTTGTTTACAGATTTTATTCCTCATTAGAATTTAAGTTTCTTAATGACTTTTTTCCCTTCCTGCCTTTCTTATCCTTAGCCCTTACTATAATGCCTGTCATATCATAATTTAGTAGTAAATGTGTAATCTGATCTGACTTGGGCCAAAACTGGATTACATGCCAATAATTAGGGGGATTGACTCAGTGATTTATTGAGTCACTAGTATTTCTATGATCCTTGGACCTCATAACAGCCTCTTTTAAGTTTATGTGGCAAAATAATACCAGTTCTTAACTTGTTAACATAAAATGAGGATATTCAAAGGAAACATTCATATTAATGAAAACAGAAAATCAAATAGGACTTAATTACTTAGTATATATTGAATTTTTTATTCATTTACATACATATACAGTGTTTCCTTCTAATAATTTAATAACTCCATAAGAGCAATGTCTCTTACATTTCAATATTTGTATCCCTAAAAAGAGAATGCCTAGAAAATACTAAGCACTTAATAGTTTTTGAATTTATTAGAATGCATCGAGTCAGTTCTGTTGCACAATAGAGAGCCTGGAGGCTCAACTATGATTTTGTACAAAGATAATTCCTATCACATTTCACCATTAAGAATTCTTTCACAGTTCATTTCCAAATTATTCAATGGATCTTCCAAATATCTACTTTAAAATGTGTATGTTGTGTTACAGAGTATTGCATGCAAAAAAAAAAATTATGTTGGCTGAATAGATATTATGCCTATGCACATAAAACTGTGAAAGGTCTAATTGCTGTTTGCATGGATTATTTATAGCTAAATGATCTATGAAGAAATGTGAGTCTATAAAAATGCTATCGAGTGTTAAAACCAATCTGTTTTCCTCATTTTAATCGGAATGAGAATATTGGTTCATAGATTTTGGAAACATAGCATTATAAACAAGATACTCGCAAGCCAGCACAAAAATTAAACAAAATGTACATGATGACTGAGAAGTTTTAATGTTCAACCCATATTCACAGAGAATATTTTACACTAAATGTTTTCTTTCCACTTGAAAAAATAGCCTACACATTTTAAAATTTGTTTTTATTATTTTAACCAATACATTCATTTTCTAGACTATTACTTTAACCTTCACCATTGAAAAATCATACACACATAACATTTAGGCAATAGTATAAATTTGTTTATCTCACTACTTGGTAAAGTAAGTATGGGCATAACAGTCTGTAGTTATTTTTTCCTAACATTTATAATTAATTACTTAAAGAAGCCTATTATCCTCTATAACTGAAAGTAAGAAATGAGGGTAGAAAAAGGAGGAAAGGACAGAAGAAAGGGAAAAGGACAAGAAAGCAAGAAAGAAGAGTAGGGAGGTAGGCAGGTAGGTAGGCCTGCAGGAAGTCAAGGAGTAAGGCCTTTTTTAAGCCCCTGACAATAACTGCAAGGAAGGAAGGGAGGGAGAAAGGAATGCAAATATGGAGGAATAATTAAAAGAAGGAGGGAAGGAAGGAATGAAAGAGAAAGGGAAGGAAGGAAGGAAGGCCTTCTGAAACCACTGAAAATATCCCCAATAACCATTATCTCAGCTGAGGTCTTTGCCTGAACTGAAAAAAAAAAACGCTGCAGCCATTTATTGTGAGCTTCCTCTTCTCAAAATCCATTAACATCATGTCTCACTATCTCCTCCTTTTTCTTAGTCTGTGCCAAAGAAAGGGGCATTAGCATTGCCAAGATCATTCCCTCTGAGCACGTCCTTGATCCCTCTTTCCTCTGTCTTCTCCAGCAGATAGCAAAATTGATCATTCCTTCTGTCACTTACCGTCGATTTCTATCTGTTGGTTTCTTCTCAATTGTTTTCAAACATGACAAAGTCCTCCCCCACTATCCTACAAGTTCTTCACTAAATCCTACCTTTTCCTTAGTCTAACATCCCATAGCTCTTTTCTTTTTTTTCAGTCAAACTATCTGTATTGTCATTTTCCTTTCCTTCTATCTACCTGTTTCCTAAACTCTGCAATCTGACTTCTAATGTCATCAATGGGCTTTGATTCTTCTGAGTTACCAAAAACATCTTAAGCTATAATTCTGATTTTCTTTCTCAGTCTTATCATCTGCACTTCACATTATTTTCCTCCTTCTCCTCCTGGAAACCCTTTTCTCTCATTTTTCCTAGTATTACACTCACATGATCTTTGTTTATTTTTGGTCTGACTGCCTTTTCTCCATCACATTTGCTTTTTCATCATCCATATCACATCACCTCATTCTGCATTTTACCCATTGTTTTGTCTTAGTTCCTTTTCTTTTCTCCTTATCCACTTCCAGGAATCTCATTAGTTCCCACAAATTTAATTGTTTTTTTTTCCTCTACAGCTGAGTCCCAAGTCTAGGCTCTCCCCTGAGCTTTGGTGCATCATCAATTGTGTATTGGATAGTCAATCTGGATGTCATGGAAACATCTCAAATACAAAATAAACAAAACTGAACTTACAATATTTCCTCATTAAACCCTTCTCTTTTCTAAACTTATCTATTTCTGTCAAAAATATTACCATCTTTTTATTCTCCAGATTTCTAACCTCAGTATTATCTTTGATTCCTCATAATCACTTTCCCTATATTCAATCAATTGCCATATCTTGATATTTCTAACTCCACAGCTCTTTATCCAATGTCTCACCTTTCATTTTAAAACTATAATCTTATTTCAGGTCCTCATCCCCTTTCACTAACTTCTTGCCTCAAGTGTTATACCACTTCAGTTTTTCTTCCACACTGCTGACGAAGTAATTTTCCTTTAAATAAGGATCTGAACATACCACTCCCATGTTCAATTTTCTTCACTAGCTCTCTGTTGTTTATGGGATAAAACATAATATTTTCTCTGCAGCTTTTACTACTCATCACAAGGTTCTGCTTCCAGGAGCCAAGATGGTGGAGTAAAAAGGTAGTTGGTCTCACCCTCCCCTATCAACCTTTGAAGACCCAGAAAATATCACCCCAGGAAAAAAAAATCCCTGGAACAGCTGAACTAGAAGAAAGACAGGGAACAGCAGTGCAGCAGCCCAGCAAAAGAGTCTCCCAGTGCCTCAGCAAAAATAAGGGAAGCAGCACTATAAAGGGCCCCAGGCAGATAAGCACCCTGAAGTGTTCATCTGAAAGGAGCTGAAGAAACCAACCTAGAGTCTTCTTACAGTCCCAGCCTTGCTGATTCCAACCCAATGCCAGGTAAGCTTTCAGAAACCTACAGCCTCCAACTGTCAGAGGAGATCCTCAAGCTCAGGTGGTAGAGAAGGCATACACCAACACTTGGACCTCCAAGTGTCTCAGTGATGGCAAGGGGATCCAGTGGAGACCAGCTCAGAAAACCATCAGGTGCATAGGCACTGTACCTCAAAGAAATCTCCCAGTGCATTAGCAGAAATGAGGGAGGCAGCATTGCAAGGAGACCCAGGCAGATAAATACCCTCCAGTACTCATCTAAAAGGAGTTGAAGAAAGCTAAAGGAAAGGAAAAGCAGGCAACCTAGAATTGCCTGAAAGTTCCAGCCTTGCTGATTCCAGTGCAACACGAGGTAAGCTGCCAGAACCCTACAACCTCCAATTGCCAACATAAGAGGCCCCAGCACACAAAACCAGTGACCAAGACCTAGGCTCCGAACACAAGAAGCTTGGGTCAGTGCACTCTGTTCCCCAGAAGGAGAGCTCAATTTCTTTAAAGGCCAGGAAATAAAACCATGAGTAAAAAGAAAAGTACCATAGATTCGTATTATGAGAAGAGTGAAGATCAAGACAGAAATTCTGAAGAGGACAATATTGTCAACAAATCCACATCTGCAACATCAAAAGGTAATATGAACTGGTCTGAAGCACAAAAATCCTTCTTAGAAGACTTCAAGAAGGATTTTAAAAGTCTAATGAGAGAGGTAAAGAGTCCTTAAAAAATACAATTGGCCAGTTGGAAAAAAAGTACACTGAAGAAAACAAATCCCTAAAAAACACAATTGGCCAATTGGAGAAGGAAGTGCAAAAAATAACAAAAGAAAACAATCTGTTAAAAAGCTAGAATTGGACAAATGGAAACTAATCACTCTATGAGAGAGCAAGAATCAGTCAAACAGAAATGATAAAATGAAAAAAAATTTGATGAAAATGTAAAATTCCTCATTGGTTAAACAACCAACCCGGAAAATCGATCCAGGAGAGACAATTTAAAAATAATTGGTCTACCTGAAAATCATCATGAAAAAAAGAATGTGGACAGTATCTTTTAGGAAATCATAAAGGAAAACTTCCCAGAAGCCCTAGAACCAGGAGGGAAAATAACCGTAGAAAGACTATATCACTCACCACCTGAAAGAGACAATATCAAGGAATACAATAGCAAAATTCCAAAATTGCCAAATGAAAGAGAAGGTGCTGCAAGCAGCCAAGAAGAAACAATTTAAATATCATGGAATCACTATCAGGATTACACAGGACCGTGCAGCTTCTACATCAAAAGACTGCAGGATGTGGAACATGATATTCCATAAGGCAAAGGAGCTAAAGATCAACTATTCAGCAAAAATGAGCATGATTTTTCAAGGGGAGGACATGGATATTCAATGAAATAGAATACTTCACAATCTTCCTGATAAAAAGACCAGAGCTCAACAAAAAATTTGATTTTCAAGTACCAGATTCAAGAAAGACATGAAAAGGTAAATTGGACAGAGAGATTCAAAATGTTGTTAATAAGGGCGGACTGTTTACATCCCTACAAGGGAAGATGACACTTGCAACTCTTGAGAACTGTATTGTTATTACACCACTTTAAGGGAGTATACATAAAGGGGTTGGATATTAGTTGACTTTGATGTAATGATAAAAAAATCTAATCAAGTGGGTTAAATGGATGCACGTAAGTGGATTAGTCTGATCTTAGAAAATGTATTGAGAAAGGAGGAGGCAAACAAAGGTAAATTACATTACAGGAAAAGACACAAAATCCTATTACAGGAGAGGGAAAGAAAGGAGTGGGGTGAGCATTGTTTGAACCTTACTCTCACCATATTTGGCTCAAGAAGGGAATAACATATTCAGTTAGGTATAGAAACCTAACTTGCCCTATAGGCAGTAGGAGGGAAAAGGGGAAAGAAAAGGGAAGGGCGATAGGAAGGATGGCAGAAGCAGTAAGGGTAAAGGGGAAGAAAAGGGAAAGGGATAATTGAAGGCAGGAGAGATTGAAAGAGGGTGGTGGTCAAAAGCAAAACGCTTGTGAGCGGGGAAAAGGAGAAGGGAGAAAGAAAAGCATTAAACAGAGGGAGAAAGGATGAAGAAAAAGAAACACATAGTAATCATAACTGTGACTGTGAATAGGATGAATTCTCCCATAAAATGGAAGCTGATAGAAGAAAATGCTATCTACATCCAAAGAAAGAAAAAAATATGGAAGTTGTATAGTTATCTTATTTTTCTATCTTCTGTTGAGTTTTCTTTCCTCTTTCTGATGGTTCCTCCTATTGGTTTAACTTTTACTTACAACTTCACTAGTATGAAAATATGTTTAATAGGAATGTAAATGTATAGCTTATATCAGATTGTGTGTCATCTTGGGGAGGGTGGTGGGGAGGAAGGGGAGAAAAATTTTAAACTCAAAAGCATATGGAAGTGATTGCTGATAAGTAAAAATTAATAAAATTTAAAAAAACTCATCACACACACTGTCTCAATCTTAGATTTCAGCTTCATAATATGATACTCCCCTTCTCAGCCAATATGCCCTTCAATCTCTCCAAACACATTCCTGTCTCCAAAATACTGCACTACTAAACCATCTTCAAATCCTCTAATACTCTCCTTACCTATGCTTCATGGGATCTATCTCTCTCTCTTTCCTCTCTGTCTCTCTCTCTCTCTCTCTCTCTCTCTTCTCTCTCTCTCTCTCTCTCTTTAAGATTAGGATCAGCAGCCACCTTCTTCATGAAACCTTTCCTGATTCCTCTAATTGCTAGTGTTCTCCCTTCCAAAATACCTTGTGTTTAACAATCATTTTGTTTGTGTTTGTGATATTTATGTGTATGATTGTTTTCTTCTACGTTAGAATGCAAGCTTCTTTCAAGTAGAGGTTGCTTAATTCTTTACATTTTTATTTTTAGGACCAGTCACATTGCTTGGCAGAGAAAAGGCACTTGATAACTGATTATTGCTAACTTGATTGATAAAAAGACAAAATTCCTCTAATCTGGAAGTGGTTGAATTATAGTAATCCTTAGGGTGTATCTAATTCAAGAACCTCTTTTTTTTTTATCATTTTTAAACACATAGAATCACATTTTATTTATTACTTCATTGATGAAGGCCTGTGCTAGAAATATTAAACAATAATCATAATTTCTTTATTATCAGAAATGACTAAAATATAGGTAATATTGCTGCATGTAATTTGCTAGTTGTTAAAAATATCTTCCTTCAAAAACAAAATAGCGTCACTTAACTTTTTTCTGCTAAACAAAGTATTTCCAATGAAAATATGATATTATAGAAGAGATATGGAAGATATAACATCAGAAAAAATTACTAAATGGCATTTTGATCATTAGTACCAAGAAAAGTAATAAGCAGAATAATCAAAGTTCTTCACTAGTCTCAGTAACTTGTTCCAGAGTATAATTCAAGAAGGGATTTCTCATATATGCCAAAATCCGCTAGATGCTTCTGTTTGAAGATGATATTGTACTAGTTGTATCACTCTAGAATGTTGCAAAATCTTATTAAAAAAGTCATTTCAAAAATAGTTTTACATATCAGCACAAAAAAATTGGGTGATAAATGTCTACTGCACAGACTGCACACAATCAGAAAACTTAAAGACTTCACACTGATCACTGTGTGTATGTCAATCAATCAATCAATAAAAAAAACTCTTTAAATACCTACTAGGTACTAGAAATATGTGGGCACTGTGGAACAAAATAAACAATAAAGAATTCTTGTCATAAAGGAGTTTATATTCTCTCAATGGAAACAACATGTAGCTCTGTAGGAATATACAAAGTAGAAAGGCTATTTGAAAGATAAAGGTATGAGTGGCTGTGGAGATCAAGAAAGGCTTCATATTATAAGCATTTCAACTGAGTATTAAACAAATTAGGTATTCTAATGAAGGAAGGAAGAAGTACATTTCAGAGTAGAGATGAAAGGGAGAAAGTCAAAGCCGAGATGCAAAGGCAAAGGATGGGTTTTGATATATGAGAAATAACAAGTACACCAGTGTCACTGGACTAAGCAGTGCTTAAAGTAACTTAAAGTAATGCTACCAGAAAGATAGATTGGGCAGGTTGAGAATGGCAATATCTGGGAAAGTAAACCTATGGAAAAGGCATTGGTTATACTCATCAACAGCCAACTAACTGACATCCATTGGACAAGTAAGCCAGCCTCCCTGAAAAAGTAGGTAACTGTGAGGGAGAGATAGAAAGCAGCATGCCAA
This sequence comes from Phascolarctos cinereus, assembly GCF_003287225.1. Classification (NCBI taxonomy): domain Eukaryota; kingdom Metazoa; phylum Chordata; class Mammalia; order Diprotodontia; family Phascolarctidae; genus Phascolarctos; species Phascolarctos cinereus. Next base: position 57,647,588 of record NW_027556402.1, on the reverse strand, counting down.
ATCACTACCACCACCTTCTCCACCACCTACTTTCAGACACCAATGAAGAGACCCTAAGATCACAAATCTAGAGCATTTGGACTGGCCATGCTTCCAGCCAGTGCCTGGAACCATCATCATGTAATTCAACCCTTATCAAGTTATAGCCTTGCAACTGCCCCTGTAGATGATACAGTCACAAGTACTGAAGACGCAGAAAAGAAAGATTTTTGCTATTTAAGTAAGTGACATTGAAGAAATGTGCATCATCAGAAACTGAAAGAAGAGACATTATTATCTACTTTGTTTATTCACTTAAAGGACAATGGGACCTGACTAGTAGACTACCTTATGTGTCATCTCCTTCATTAGCATGTGAATTCTTCAAGAGTAGAGGCTGCCTTTTCTATTTGTTTCCTCATCATTTAACATATTGCACTGCCAAAGATGAATATGCATGTATAAATACATAACTATATTAACATATATATGTATACATATAGGTGTGTGAGTGTAGGCATACAACTATATGTATATAGCACGTATGTGTGTATGCATCTTCTAGAGAAAATTGGGAGCCACTGGAGTTTATTAAGTAGTGCAATAATACAGAAAACTGCCTTCTCATATCATGTGCCCATTTATGAATTGAAAATTACTTGGATTCTTATAAATTTGACTAAGCAATCTATATATTTAAGAATTGAGGCCTTGATCAGAGAAACTCACAGTAAACCACCATCCCCAAGTTTTCTGCTTTCTTTCTAACCTCGGAGGCATTGGGTTTTGTTTATACAAAACCTTTTGTAATTTACTGTAGTCAAAATTACCCATTTTATATCCAGTAATGTTCTTTATCTCTTGTTTGGTCATAAACCCTTCCCTTATCCATAGATCTGTTGAGTAAATTATTCCATATTCCCATGATTTGCTACTGATATTCTTTATTTCTAAATCATGTGCCCATTATGACTTTAATTTACTATACAGTGTAAGATTTCCATCCATACCTAGTTTCTGACAAACTGCGTTTTATTTTTTCTAGCAGTATTTTTTTTATGAAATAATGATTTTTCCCCAAAAGTTGGATCTTTGTGTTTATCAAATAGAGAATACTATAGTCATTTACTAGAATATATTGTGCACCTAACTGATCCACTGATCCAACACTTTATTTCTTATGTACTACCAGATTGTTGTGATGATTAGCATTTTGTAAGAGTTTGAGATCTAGTGCTAAGTTACCTTCTTTCACTTTTTTTCATTGATTTCTATGACATTGTTGATATTTTGCTCTACAAGAATAATTTTTAAATTATTTTTGTAGCTCTGTGTAAATTTTTTCATTGTTTGATTGATATTACATCAAATAAATTTCTTTAAGTAGAATTTATATTTTTTATTTTAGTTGCTTGGTTTCTCTATAAGGAATTAACATTTCTCTAATTGTTTAAATTTGATTTCATTTGTGTGAAAAGTGTTTTGTAACTGTATTCATATAGTTCCTGAATTGGTTTTGACTGATAACTCCCAAGTATTTTAAATTGTTTACATTTATTTTAATGGAATTTCTCTTGCTGCTGGACTTTGTTTTAATGTATAGATATGCTAAAATTGTGACTTGACTTTATATTATGATACTTTGATGAAATTATTACTTATTTCAACTACTTTTAATTGATTCTCCAGGATTATGCAAATATGCCATTATGTCATCTGGAAAGTGTGATAGTTTTATTTCTTCACTTACTATTTTAATTCATTTTTCTTCTCTTATTGATATATCCACATGTAGAACAAGAACTATGGACTCTCAATGCAGATCAGAACATACTTTTTTCTCTTCATTTTTTTTCATTGTGGTTTTCCCTTTTTGTTCCATTCTTCTTTCAAAACATGACTAATGTGGAAATATGTTTACCATGATTGTACATGCATAGTCTATATCAGATTGCTTGCTTTCTTGGGGAGAAGAAATGGGAGGAAGCAGAGAGGGTGGGAGAAAAAAATTAAACTCAAAATCTTATAAAAGTGAATGATGAAAACGATCTTTACATGTAATTGGGAAAAAAAAATTTAAAAAAACTGGACACAAAAATTTTTAAAAAGAAAGACAGGACTTCCAGGTGTCAGGATGGTGGAGTAAGCAGTAAATCTCCGTAAGTCTCCCATATTCACCTTTAAACAAACATAAAATACTGTCCCAAATCAATCCTGGAACACAAAACTAGTGAAAGATGGGATAAAAGAACGTTTGAGCCCCCCCAAAATGTAGAAAGTCAGCAGGAAAGATATGTCTCCCTTAGATAAAAGAGAGCACAGTCCAAGATAGGAAGCATCACAGCAAGCAAGAAGCAAACCAAATGTACATCCTAAGTCCCAGTGCAGTGGAGCAGTCAACTGCCAATGCCAGGATCCCCCATGTGCTTCAACATAGCCAGGAGAATGCACACACTCCAGAACTGAGAACAGCCAAATGCTTCAATATAGCCCCAGGCAAACAGGCAGCCTCCAGCAACATGCTTCACTGTAACCCCAAGAAACACAGAAAAATTACAGTGGCCTCAGCATATGCCAGACACCAGTTCTAGGACTACGGCTCAGCACCAGGTAAATAACCAGAGCCTGCAGTTTCTTGTGCAAGAAGCCTTAAACAGTGCCCTTTCCACCCCAGGAGTGGCACTCAAATTTAAAAGAAAGAAAAGAGGATAAAAGAAGATGAGCAAAAAACAATGAAAAAAAAAGAATCTGACCATAGAAAATTATTATGGTGACAGTGAAGATAAAGACACAAACTCAGATGAAGACAACAGTGTCAAAACACCTATGGGCAAAGCCCCAAATAAAAATGGGAAGTGGTCTCAAACCCAGAAAGAACCCATTGAAGAGATGAGAAAGGAATTTAAAAATCAGATAATAGAAACAGAAGAAAAATTGGGAGAAGAAATGAGTGATGCAAGAAAATTGTGAAAAGAGTCAACACTTGGGAAAAAGAAAATAAGTGCTTAAGAAGCAGAATTGGTCAAATGAAAAAGGAGATACAAAAATGCACTGAAGAAAACAACTACTTTGCCAATTGTAATATTTAACCAGTTTTCCTTTTGTGAACTAGTTAGCATCATTGCTCATCTTTTTCCCCCTCCATTGATTCAGAAGGACTGACTCTTTACCCTGCTTCCTCTCATTTACCTTTCCTCATTTTGTTAGAGCAAGACTGAGTATAAGATAATTTTGATATGAAATAATTGATTATCAATTCAATTCCATTTCTTTTTGAACTGTTATTTGAAATCCACAAAGCAAGCTTTTCTTCCTAATGTCTGTTTACAAAAAGACAAAAGTAGATTTCACATTAGAAAAAAAAATCTAGTCAGTCACCAATATCTATATCTTCTTGGTGATTATTGTTCTCACCTAAGCAAGTCGTGGTAGGAAGTAGTATTGTGTGAACTACTATTTCTCATAGTCAAATCTGGCCATCTTCATCTGTACTGCTTACTTAAATTCATAGACTCATAAAATGGTATATTTTAGGGAGAAGTTTAGAGCCATCTAGTCTAACTCTCTCATTTGAGGGGAAACCAAATCCTAGATAGCTGTTTTATGAGATTAATGGAAGAAACAAACCCTGTATCACTTGGTAGTGAATTCCCTATCAATGCTGGACTGGGGAGGGGGAATGTCAAATGAACACTGTAAGTTTTTCAGTGTAGAAGATTTCTGACTCAGGGAAGAATTCACTTAGATGACCTCTAGGGCTTCTTCCAAACTCACGATTTCATGAAGTGACTTGCCTAAGGTCATTTAGCAAGTTTGTAGCAGAACTGAAATAAGTACATAGCCTTGTTACTCCCAGCTCATCACACTTTCTACTTTACAGTGCTATCTGCACCCAATGAGAAAAGTATAGCCCACGAGTTAGAGCTTCTAACATAATATCTGAAGTCAAACTCATGTTTTTAGATTGGTCTATTTATGCCATGGAAGGGTTTCATGACTTTAAGTTTCCAGGAAAAATAAATTGCTTGGTTGATTTTGTGTCTCCCAAAGAGACACAAAATGAATTGCTGGATAATCCTTTTTTCCTCTTCTCTGTGGGGTCATTAAAATGTCTGGCCAATGAAAAAAAAGTCTTAGAGACTTTTTTGCCAATGCAAAACAATGCTAATGTTATTTTGAGAAACATCGCAAATATATTTTAGAAAAAATAAAGTTTTTTTTTTAATTCAAGTCTTATTTATTTTCTTTTGTATGGGAGTGAGGAGGGGAAGGGGCAAAGTTATCTGGAGATGTTTTACAGTAGGTTAAGTGTCAAGTCAAGTGGTGAACTAATTATCATAGTTTTCCAACAGCTACTTACCCAGGGTTAAGCCAGTGATTTTTTTTCCCCTCTCGAAATACTAGTAACTAGATCAAAATTAACTTTGATGTAGTTTCTATTTTCTGTAAGTAATATACTTATTTGATTCTGTCTCTGAACAGTTTAAAGGTAAAAACATCCTGCATTTTCAAGACAATATTCATTTTATAAAATTGATTTTCTGAGTGTAACCTTTTGCAGGTTGTATTTTTTTCTGGTCTTATCTTACAGCTGAAGTTAAAGGATTATAATTTCGCAAAGGTATTACAAAAAGTGAATTGAAATTTACTTTTAATTCTGATTGTTTTAAGGTTGTGACATTCTAAAATAAAAATGATGTGCTTTGCTTGTTATATACACACACACACACACACACACACACAAATGTGTATATATATATATATATATATATTTAAAGGGAATGGCTTTTTTTTAAATTTCCTGATTTCAAGTGAAGTATTATGTTCATTGATTTTTCTTGCTCCCCCTACCCACATTTTTACTCTCTTCTTTTTGACATTCAAAAATGCCAAACTTCACAAGTTTTCATGGTCCTTGTATTGATCATTTCATAGTAAAATCTGTATTTTTGTATGTAGGAGAAGATAATTTTTTGAGCCACTAATCTCTGAAATTGTTTTGAAAAATTTCTTATTGAATAAATTGATATGACTAAACAAAAACAAGGAAGAAAAGAAAACAACTCCTTAAGAGCTACAATTCACTAAAATTAGAAGAAGGTACAAAAGCTGATGGAAACGACTCCTTTGAAGTTAGAATTGGGCAAGTGACACCTAATGACTTTATGAGGCCTCAAGAATCAATCAAATAAATTTAAAAGAATGAAATAAAAGTTTAAAAAAACTGACCTTGAAATAGATCTAGAAAAGACAATGTCAGAATTTTTGGACCACTTGAAAGCCATAATCAAAAGGAGAACCTGAACAACATCTTTCAAGAAATTATCAAGGAAAACTGCCCTGATAGCCTGGAACCAGAGGGCAAAATAGGCATTGAAAGAGTCCATCAATCACCTCAAGAAAGAGATCCCAAAATAAAAACCCAAAATCACATAATAGCCAAATTTCAGAACTATCAAGTCAAGAAAAAAATAGTGTTAGTGGCCAGATAGAAAAAATTCAAAAACCAAGGAGCAACAATCAGGATAACAGAAGACTTGGTAGATACAACCTCAAAGGACGTAAGAGGTAGGCAAAGAGTTAGGACTACAACAAAGAATCACAGGCATAAGATATCAAGGGGGAAATGGTGATTCAATGAAATAGAAGGATTTCAAGCTTTCATAAGTACAATACCAGAATTGAATTAAAAAAAATCTCCAATATCAAAGCACAAGAGAAATCTAAAAAGGGAAAAAAGGGAAATGAAAATATTAAGAATTCAATGAAGCTAAATTGTTTACATCCCTATATGGGAAGATGATACTTATAATTCTTTAAAATTGTACCACTTATAGTACAGCTAAAAGGAGCATACAAATACTGAGGGTATGGGTATAAGGTGAATTTAAAGGAATGAGAAAAATAATTAGGGGAGAAGAAAGAGGAGTACTGGGTGCAGAAGAAAGGGAGAGGTAAAATGAAGCAAATTATTTCACACAAAAATGTTCAAAAAACCTATTGCAGTGGAGGGAAAGCTGGGAAGGTGGGCAATGTTCATAGCTGGAACCTTATTCACAACAGCATTGGCTTAAAGAGGGAATAATAAACACAATCAGCTAACTATAGAAATCTATCTAACCTAACAGGAGTGTAGGAGGGGAGAAGACAAATTAAAAAGGGTGGACTGACAGAAAAGAGGGTGGTAGAGAGAAGCAAAACACCGTAGAGGAGGGCAAGGGTGAAAGGAGAGAGAATAGGAGGAAAATACAATTCAGGAAGATGCACAGTTAATAAACTTAAGTGTAAATATGAATGGGCTTCACTCTCCCATAAAATAAAGCAGATAGCAGAGTGAATCAAAAACCACAGTCCTACATTATGTTGTTTAGAAGAAACACACTAGAAGCAGAGAGACACAAAACAGAGTAAAGGTAAGAGGCTAGGGTAGAATCTATTATGGTTCAGCTTATTAAAAAAAAAAGGTGGGATAGCAATCCTGATCTTAGACAAAGCAAAAGCAAAAATAGACCAAATTAAAAGATATAACAAAAGAAACTAAACCTTACTAAAAGGTACCATAGACAATAAAGCAATATCAATTTTAAACATATATTCACCAAGTGGTATAACATCCAAACTATTAAAGGCTATGGGAAGTGAGTTACAGGAAGACATAGAAAGCAAAACTATGTTAGTGGGCACCTCAATTGTCCCCTGATCATAGTAACCTAGTGTTTGATAAAACCCAAAGACCCCAGCTTTTCAGACAAAAAAAAAACACTATTATGCAAAACTGCTAGGAAAACTGGTAAACAATAGGACACAGATTAGGACATATGATTTAGACATAAAGGGTGCTCCATAAACAAATTAGAAAAGCAGGAAATAGTCTACCTGTGAGATCAATGGAGAAGGGAAGAATTCATGACTGTATAAGAGACAGCATTAAAAATGTAAAACAGATAATTTGATTAAGTTAAATCAAACAGCTTTTGCACAAAAGAAATTAAGCAACTAAGATAAGCAGAAAGCTGGAAAACAATATTTACAAAAAGTGTGTGTGATAAAGGCCACATTTATCAAATAAATAGAGAACTGAGGTAATTTATAGAAATGTAAGCCATTGATAAATAGTCAATGAATATGAATAAGCAATTTTCAGATGAAGAAAAGCTATCTCTAAGAAGGTGAATAAGTGCTCTAAATAAATATTTTTATCAGAAAAATGCAAATCAAAACAACTCTGGCTTAGATTCTTACAATCTAGGCAATAGCTCAATAATGCTCAGATTCCTTAAGAGTCTTGCTAATATGGAGGATGCTGTAATAAACCTTATCTTTGGCTGAAAGAAGGTTTGGGTAGAATTCTTTTGGGCAGGACCTGTGTATCATGATCTTGCTATCCCAGGACTCCTAAACCTCTACAGTTCATCATATGGTTCCCTGCACCAGGAAAAACAGCATAATACCAAGCTCTTCACCAGCCAAGACTGGAAGGCCACTGTTCTAGAGGCAACCCCTACTCAGGTTTTGGACAACCGCCTTGCCTCGGCACCTCCTCTCTGGGCCCTTTCCCTGAGGCAAGGACTACCCAGGTCCCAGTCTAGGTGATATCTCCTCCCCTAATCCCTCCCCTCCTCATTTACAGCTGATTTTTACATTTGCCAGCTGGATTCCCTGGCTTTGCAGTAGAGTCCAGTCCATTTCAGTGGCATTCCCCAGTCCCTCAATCACAAGAACTGGACTTCCTATCTCCCTTCCTCCATAGCTCCAGTTTCCACAGTGCTTTCAGGGCTTTTTCCATTAAGGCAAGTTCCAGTCTAGCCTAATGGGACAACTAGGGTGCATGTTCCATTCTGCATTTCAGCCTCATTCAGGTCAAAGAGAAACTGGGGCAATACTCAGAAGATCCAACTACGTTTATTGAGGGCTTTAGGGATGTGTCACTATAATGCGAGCTTTCTTGTTGATTTGCATATCTTCTTCTCTCCATATTTCCTTTTGGGAAAAAGCTCAAACACTTGAAGACAACTTGGTTAGCAATGACCATAAAATACCACAGAAATAGCTGCTCTTCCCACTACTGACCCAGGATTGGATTATCAGAAGAGTGAAGGTCTTCTGCTTCAGGAAGTTAAAATGGTGGAGTGAAAAGGCAGATGCTCTTACTCTCCCCTATCAACCTCTGAAAACCCAGAAAATATCACCACAGAAAAAAACCTCTGGAACAGCTGAACTAGAAGAAAGACGGGGAGCAGCAGTGCAGCAGCCAAGCAAAAGGGTCTCCCAGTGCCTCAGCAAAAATAAGGGAGGCAGAACTACAATGGGCCCCAGGCTGACAAGTACCCTGCAGCATTCATCTGAAAGGAGGTGAAGAAAGCAACCTAAAGGCTTCCTAAATCCCTAGCCTTGCTGGTTCCAGCCCAACACCAGCTGAGCTGTTGGAACCCTGCAGCCTCCAATTGTGAAGAAATCCAGAAGCCCACATGGTAGAACAGGCAAACACCAATACCTGGACCTTCAAATGCCTCAGTGATGGTGGGGGGAACCAGTGGAAACCAGCTCACAAAACCATCAAGTGCCTTGGCACTCTACCACAAAGGAATCTGCCATTACATTAGCAGAAAGGAGGAAGACAACACTAGAGGGGGGCCCCAGGCAGATAAATACCCTGCAGCACCCAAATAAAAGGACCTGAAGAAAGCTAAAGGAAAGGAAAAGCAGGCAACCTAGAATTGCCTGAAAGTTCCAGACTTGCTGATTCCAGCCCAACACTAGGTAAGCTGTCAGAAACCTACAGTCTCCAACTGCCAACATAAGAGGCCCCAGCACACAAAGCCAGTGACCAAGACCTAGACTCCCAACACAAGAAGCTTAGGTCAGTGCCCTCTGTTCCCCAGCAGGAAAGCTCAATATCTTTACAGACCAGGGAATAAAGAAAAGCCATGAGTGAAAAGAAAAGTACCATAGATTCATATTATGAGAAGGGTGAAGATCAAGACAGAAATTCTGAAGAGGACAACACTGTCAACATATACAAAGCCAAAAGGGAATATGAACTGGTCTGAAGCCCAAAAAGCCCTTAGAAGAGCTCAAGAAGGATTTTAATAGTCAAATGAGAGAGGTAGAAGAGTCCTTCAAAAATACAATTGGCCAATTGGAAAAAAAATACACTGAAGAAAACAAGTCCCTAAAAAACACAATTGGCCAATTGAAGAAGGAAGGACAAAAACTAACAGAAGAGTACACTGAAGAAAACAAGTCCCTAAAAAACACAATTGGCCAGTTTGAAGAAGGAAGTACAAAAACTAACAGAAGAAAACAATCTGTTAAAAACTAGAATTGGACAAATGGAAACTAATGTCTCTATGAGAGAGCAAGAATCAGTCAAACAGAAACAAAAAAATGAAAAAATAGATGAAAATGTAAAATACCTCATCAGTAAAACAACCGACCTGGAAAATTGACTCAGGAGAGACAATTTAAAAATTATTGGACTACCTGAAAATCATGATGAAAAAAAGAGCCTGGACAGTATCTTTCAGGAAATCATAAAGGAAAACTGCCCGAAGTCCTAGAACCAGAAGGGAAAATAACCATAGAAAGAATCCACTGATTACCACCTGAAAGAGATCCCAAATTGCCAACACCAAGAATATAATAGCAAAATTCCAAAATTACCAGATGAAAGAGAAGGTGCTGCAAGCAGCCAGAAAGAAACAATTTAAATATCATGGAACCACAGTCAGGATTACAAGGACCTTGCAGCTTCTACATTAAAAGACGCAGGGCATGGAACATGATATTCCATAAGGCAAAGGAGCTTGGAATGCAGCCAAGGATCAATTACCCAGCAAAAATGAGCATCATTTTTCAAGGGAGGAGGTGGATATTCAATGAAATAGGAGACTTCCAAACTTTCCTGATAAAAAGACCAGAGCTCAACAAAAAATTTGATCTTCAAGTACAGGACTCAAGAAGGACTTAAAAAGGTAAATGGGACAGAAAGATACAATATGTTGTTAATAAGGGGGGGGCTGTTTAAACCCCTACAAGGGAATATGACACTTGCAACCCTTGAGAACTGTATTGTTATTACACCTCGTTAAAGGAGTATACATAAAGAGGGTGGATATTAGTTGACTTTGATGTAATGATAAAAAAAAACTAATCAAGTGGGTTAAATGGATCCAAATAAGTGGATCAATCTGATCTTAGAAAATGTACTGAGAAAGGAGGAGGCAGACAAGGGTAAATTACATTACAGGAAAAGACACAAAATCCTATTACAGCAGAGGGAAAGAAGGGGGGGGAGCATTGTTTGAACCTTACTCTCATCAGATTTGGCTCAAGAAGGGCATAACATAATCAGTTAGGTATAGAAATCTAACTTGCCCTATAGGCAGTAGGAGGGAAAAGGGGAAAGAAAAGGGAGGGGGGAAAGAAGGGAGGGAAGAAGCAGTAAGACTAAAGGGGAAGAAAAGGGAAAGGGATAATAAAAGGAGGGACTGAAGGAGGCAGGGTCAAAAGCAAAACACTAGTGAAGGGGAAAGGAAAAAGGAGAAAGAAAAGCATAAATGGGGGAAAGGATGGAGAAAAAGACACAGATAGTAATCATAACTGTGAATGTGAATGGGATGAACTCTCCCATAAAACGGAAAGGATTGCAGAATGGATTAAAAACCATAATCCTACAATATGTTGTTTACAGGAAACACATTTGAAAAAGAGTGACACATACAGGGTAAAGGTAAAAGGCTGGAGCAGAATATATTATGCTCAGCTGAAGTAAAAAAAGCAGGGGTAGCAATCCTGATCTCAGACAAAGCAAAAGCAAAAATAGATCTAATCAAAAGAGATAAGGAAGGAAACTACATCTTGCTAAAAGGCACCATAGACAATGAAGTAATATCATTACTAAACACACATGCACCAAATGGTATAGCATCCAAATTCTTACAGGAGAAGTTCAGGGAGTTACAGGAAGAAATAGACAGCAAAACTATACTAGTGGGGGACCTGAACCTCCCCTCTTGCACTAGATAAGTCTAACCACAAAATAAACAAGAAAGAAGTTAAGGAGGTGAATAGAACATTAGAAAAGTTAGGTATGATAGACCTCTGGAGAAAACTGAATGGGGATAGAAAGGAATATACTTTTTTCTCAGCAGTACATGGCACATACACAAAAATTGACCATGTACTAGGGCATAAAAACCTCACAATCCAATGCAGAAAGGCAGAAATATTAAATGCATCCTTTTCAGATCATGCAATAAAAATTATATGTAATAAAGGGCCATGGAAAGATAGACTAAAAAATAATTGGAAACTAAATAATCTAATCCTAAAAAATGATTGGGTCAAACAACAAATCATAGAAACAATCAATAATTTCATTCAAGAGAATGACAATAATGAGACAACATACCAAAACCTATGGGATGCAGCGAAAGCAGTTCTTAGGGGAAGTTTTATATCTCTAAATGCTTACATAAATAAAATAGAAAAAGAGGAGATTAATGAATTGGGCATACAACTAAAAAAACTAGAAAAAGAACAAATTAAAAATCCTCAACTAAACACCAAATTAGAAATATAGAAAACCAAAGGAAAAATTAATAAAAGTGAAATTAAGAAAATTATTGAACTAATAAAACTAAAAGCTGGTTTTATGAAAAGAAAAACAATAAAATAGATAAACCTTTGGTTAATTTAATTAAAAAAAGAAAGAAGAAAACCAAATTACTAGTATCAAGAATGAAAAGGGTGAAGCTACCACCAAGGAAGAGGAAATTAAAATAATAATTAGGAATTATTTTGCCCAACTATATGCTAAAAAATTTGACAATCTTAGTGAAATGGATACATATTTACAAAAATATAAATTGCCCAGATTAACGAAGAGGAAGTAAAATACTTAAATAACCCCATCTCAGAAAAAAAATTGAACAAGCCATTGATGAACTCCCTAGGAAAAAATCTCCAGGGCCAGATGGATTTACATGTGAATTCTATCAAACATTTAAAGAACAATTAATTCCAATACTATATAGACTATTTGGGAAAATAGGTGAAGAAGGAGTCTTACCAAATTCTTTTTATGATACAAATATGGTGTTGATACCTAAACCAGGAAGAGTCAAAATAGAGAAAGAAAATTATAGACCAATTTCTCTAATGAATATAATAAAAAATTTTAAACAAAATACTAGCAAGTAGATTGCAGCAACTTATCACAAGAATAATACACTATGACCAGGTAGGATTTATACCAGGAATGCAGGGTTGGTTCAATATTAGGAAAACTATCAGCATCATTGAGCATATCAACAAAACCAACAGAAACCACATGATCATCTCAATAGATGCAGAAAAAGCTTTTGATAAAATACAACACCCATTCCTATTAAAAACACTAGAAAGCATAGGTATAAATGGAGTCTTCCTTAAAATAATAAATAGCATATATCTAAAACCTTCAGCAAGCATTATATGTAATGGGGACAGGCTAGAAGCATTTCCAATAAGATCGGGGTGAAACAAGGATGTCCATTATCACCACTGTTATTCAATATTGTACTGGAAACCTTAGCTTTAGCAATAAGAGAAGAAAAAGAAATTGAAGGCATTAGAATAGGCAAAGAAGAAACAAAGCTATCACTCTTTGCAGATGACATGATGATATACTTAGAGAATCCTAGAGAATCAAGTAAAAAACTACTTGAAATAATAAACAACTTTAGCAAAGTTGCAGGCTATAAAATAAACCCACATAAATCATCAGCATTTCTATATATTACCAACAAAGCCCAACAGCAAGAGATAGAAAGAGAAATCCCATTTAAACTTACTGTAGACATTATAAAATATTTAGGAGTCTACCTCCTGAAACAAACCCAGGAACTCTATGAACACAATTACAAAACACTTTTCACACAAATAAAATCAGATCTAAATAATTGGAAAAACATCAGTTGCTCATGGGTAGGCCGAGCTAATATAATAAAAATGACAATCCTACCTAAGCTAATTTACTTATTCAGTGCCATACCAATCAAACTACCAAAAATTATTTTATAGAGTTAGAAAAAATAATAACAAGATTCATTTGGAAAAACAAAAGGTCCAGAATATCAAAGGAACTAATGAAAAGAAATGCAGGGGAAGGTGGCCTAGCAATTCCAGATCTTAAATTGTATTATAAAGCAGCAATCATCAAAACTGCTTGGTACTGGCTAAGAAATAGGGAGGTGGATCAGTGGAATAGGTTAAATATGCAAGACACAGTAGTCAATGACTATAGTAATCTATTATTTGATAAACCCAAAGACCCCAGCTTCTGGGATAAGAACCCACTCTTTGAAAAAAACTGCTGGGAAAACTGGAAAAGAGTATGGCAGAAACTAGGCATAGACCCAAATCTCACACCATATACCAAAATAAAGTCAAAATGGGTTCATGACTTAGATATAAAGGCTGATACCATAAGTAAACTGGGAGAACAAGGAATAGTTTACCTATCAGATCTATGGAGAACAGAAGAATTCATGACCAAACAGGAGATAGAGAACATTATGAAAAGCAAAATGGATAATTTTGATTACATTAAATTGAAAAGTTTTTGCACAAACAAAGCCAATGCAACTAAGATTAGAAGGAAGGTAGAAAATTGGGAAAGAATTTTTACAACCAGTCTCTCTGATAAAGGCCTCATTTCTAAAATATATAGAGAATTAAGACAAATTTATAAGAACACAAGCCATTCCCCAATTGATAAATGGTCAAAGGATATGAACAGACAGTTCTCAGATGAAGAAATTAAAGCCATCTATAGTCATATGAAAAAATGCTCTAAATCGTTATTGATTAGAGAAATGCAAATCAAAACAACTCTGAGGTACCACATCACACCTATCAGATTGGCCAACATGACAAAACAGGAAAATGATAAATGTTGGAGAAGATGTGGGAAAATTGGAACACTAATACATTGTTGGTGGAGTTGTGAAATGATCCAACCATTTTGGAGAACAATTTGGAACTATGCCCAAAGGGCTACAAAAATGTGCATACCCTTTGATCCAGCAATAGCACTTCTAGGGCTATATCCCAAAGAGATCAAAAATGGGAAAAGGACCCACATGTACAAAAATATTCATAGCAGCTCTTTTTGTGGTGGCAAAGAATTGGAAATTGAGAGGATGCCCATCAATTGGGGAATGGCTGAGCAAGTTGTGGTATATGAATGTAATGGAATACTATTGTGCTATAAGAAATGATGAACATGCTGACTTCAGAAAAACCTGGAAAGACTTACATGGCCCGCTGCTGAGTGAAGTGAGCAGAACCAAGAGGACTTTGTACACATTAACAGCCACGTTATGCATGACTAATATTTTTAAACTGAACTCTTCTCAGCATTAAAAGGATCTAAGACATCTCCAGAGGCCTCGGGATGGAAAATGCTGTCCATATCCAAAGAAAGAACTATGGAAGTCAAATCGCTATTACTTATTTTTACCTTCTGTTGAGTTTTGTTTCATCTTTCTGATGGTTCCTCCTATTGGTTTTAATTTTTACTTACAACTTCACTAATGTGAAAATATGTTTAATAGGTATGTAAATGTAAAGCTTATATCAGATTGTGTGCCTCTTGGAGGGTGGGGGAGGAAGGGGAGAAAAATTTCAACTTAAAAGCATATGTGATTGCTGACAAATCAACATAAATTAATAAAATTAAAAAAAAAAAGAAGAGTGAGGATTGGGGAAAGAGAAACTATATGGTAATTTGCCTGCTAGAAGGCCTAAGAACTGCATTTCAAAAGCAAGTAAATTCTCAAAAAATTAAGGAAATTACTCAGGAAAAAAAGGAAAATCCTGCCCTTCATCAAGACATGTTAGTAGAAGCTGTTAAAAAATATAGAAATTTAGATCCTGTATTTAATTAATCAGTCTGCACCAGATTTAGGAGTAAATTACAGAAAATGACATTGGGACCCCATTTACTGGAGATGGCCTTTTGAGTTTTAACAACAGAAAAATAGTAGCAGCAGAGGAAATAAAACAAATAAAAAATCTGGAGACACAGAACGTGCTCAATTCTTGGATCCTGTCATGGCCAGGAAAAGACCCAAGGGTGTTCATAGCAACTTCTGCAGTGGGAAAACTTGCTTTCAATGCCACCAAAAGGGTCACTGGTTCAAGGAGTGCCCCGCTGGGGTGCCCCCTCAGTGGAAGCCTGTCAACTCAGACAGTGAGGGGCACAGGAAGGTCCAGTGGTCCAAGGAATGCCTCTCCACGGCAAACCCCCCCCCAAGAAGGAACCCTTACAATTGATGCCTCTGCGACCATGCCCAAGATGTTTGACTAGGAGGGACATTGAAGGAATGATTGAGACCAAGGTTGGAAAAGTGGTGGAGTCACCTCCCAGTATCCCATCCTCTAGTCTTCTCAAGACTGGGAATGACAGGGGAACCTGGGGCTTTTTAGCATTATTTCTTTTCCATCTCTTGTTAGATCTCTGGGCAAAAATCAAGGCCAAAGGTAAGGTTACCCACTTTATCTTGGCTACATTCTGTGTTTTAACCAGTTACTCTCGTCCTACCTGCCCCATAACCTGTCTGGTCTTGGGCACTGAAGAGAAAACTGAGGGATGTCTCTAGACATACATTTTCTTCTGCCTATTTGAGGATCTGTTGTTTTAAATACTCCTTCCTTATTCTCTCCTCTTGCCCTGCCCTCTTATTAGGTAGGAACTTGATGGTGAAGTTGGGAAGTCAACCTCAGTTAAGCCTCCTATCTCCCTCTTCCCTCTGTGCACCAGATCTCCTCATGTTCCCCCAGAAGTGTGGGAGACAGTTGAGCTAATTGTTTGGGATCAGGGAATTCCTGGGCAAGCTATTCATGCCACCCCAACTGTTGTCCCCCCCATCCCTAAATTCTGTGTTATTGCTAAGCTTTTTATGGCTTTACTGAAGGCCTTGAACAATTACCTCAAAAGTGGGGCCCCAACCAAGCTAAAGTGCTTGAGACATTGAAAACTAAATTGACTACTACTCCAGCCTTAGTTCTAGCAAATCTAGGGGAAAAAAAAATCACGCTGTATGCTGATGAAAGGAGAGGGCAGACTTTGGGAATCAGTCCTTAGGACCTGACCCCAGACCAGTTGCTTATTTTTCAAAACAGACTCTGTAGCTACATACCTGTGGTCAGTGGCCACAACAACCATTCTATTTGAAAGCCATTTGACTGGCAGTAAGCTAGGAGAAACCATCCAACAAGTCTGTCAGATTTGCCTAACTTGTATCCAGTGACTCTTGAATATACCTGTGAATCTTTGGAGAACCTCAGGCTACTGTTTGGAAAGGCTCCAGCCCTTCCCCTAGACAAGTGGATAAAAAGAGGTGAAATTATACATGCTCTTTTCCTTCTGTTTTTACCTTGCCATAGTCATCTTTAATTCCCTCCAGGGAAATTGTCTTTTTTATATACTCCTTTTGTGGCTGTCTGGTTGTTGTTTGTTTAACCTCCTTGGCTGGTTTGCCTTCTCCAAGTCCTAGCCATCAACTTCCAGATGATTGCCCAGGCTACCAACCTCCAGCTGAGTCCAAGATTTTCTAGCCCACTGAACCTGAAGTCTGACCCCTTGAACAAGACTCAAAGTGGCAGAGACAGCTCTGTGCCCTTTACCAGCAAGAAGCAGTTTCAGAAACTGAGACCTTCAACCCTTAACCCAAAAGAATTTGGGTCCCATTTGTTTGAGGGGGGAACAATGAGGTATGGGCCTAAGCTGAGATCTTTGCAGTTTAACCCAAAAATAATTTGAATCCCATTTGTCTAAGGGATTCTCTTTGAATTCTCCCACTTGATCAAGGAAGTCTCTGGCCTTCCCCTGAGACCATAATTCCATGAATTGGCTTTTCATTGTGACTCAGCTCAACCTGCCAATTCTCTGTTACCCTTGATCTAGCCTATCCCTCCATTGTCTTATCTCCCTATGGCCCCAGGCCATTTCCCACCCTTAATCCTATCTAGGCTCCATTCTCTCTTGGCCACTTGGTCCAGGTTGTATTACCTATAGTTTACTTGGCCACTCCTACTTCCAGCATATAATGTCCATCTTGTCTCCATTAAGATACTCAGATTTTTACAGTCTAGCCAATAGCTCACTAATCTTCTAATTCCTTAAGGGTCTGGTCAATATGGAGGATGTTCTAATAATTCTTGTCTTTGACTGAAAAACAACAAAAAAAACCACATCTCTGAATTATCACCTCACACCTTTGAGAGGGCCAATATGACTAAAAAGGAAAATGATTAGTGTTGGAGAGGATGTGGGAAAATTTGCATAATAATTCATTGTTGGTGGAGTTGTGAACTGATCCAACCATTCTGGAGAGAAATTTGGAATTATGCCCAAAGGGCAACCAAACTGTCCATGCCTTTGGTCCAGCACTACCACTGCTAGGTCTATATCCCAGAAAGTTAAAAAAAAGACCAAAAAAACCCATACATGTACAAAGATATTTTTAGCAGCCCTTTTCATTATAGCAAAATTTTGAAAACTGAGGGGATATCCATCAAATGGTGAATGACTGAACAATCTATGGGTTATTAATGTAATGGAATGCTACGGTGCAGTAAAAAACGATGAAACAGCAGATTACAGAAGAACCTGGAGAGACTTGTAAAAACAGATACAGAAGAAAATGAGCAGAACCAGGAAAACAGTGTGTGATGATGAACTCTAGATGAACTCTAAATGACTCAGCTCATCTCAGCAATATAATGATCTAACACAAGTACAAAGGGCTCACGGAAGAAACTGCTATCGACATCCAGATTAAAAAACAAAAACAAAAGCAAAAAACAGAACAAAACAAAAAACCAATGAACTCTGAATGCAGATCAAGACATACTTTTGTTTTAAATTTATTTTATTGTATTTTTTGGTTTTTATCCTTTTGATCTGTTTTTTCTTTCACAACTGTGAATAATATAGAAATGCGTTTTACATGATAGCACATGTCTGACCTATATCAAATTGCCTACAATTTTAGGAATAAGTGAGGAAGAAGGGAGGGATTAAAATTGGGAACTGAAAATCTTATAAAAATGGATGCTAAAACTCGCCTTTACATGTAATTGGAAAAATAATATTAAGTTGAAAAAGAAAGTACTTGAATTCATGGACCTTACAACATAAGGGGGGATAGATATGTGGAAAATAAAGCTGAAGAGTAAAATAAAAGGAGGGTTCCAGAAAAAGTTTTTGACTCACAGTGATACTAATCAGCTTCATTAGTGTGTAAACTAGCAGATTAAAAGAATTAATGCAGTTCAATTCACCTAAACCAATGGAAAATGAGAAGATTGTGATATAAGTAACTTATTAGTAATGAAAAGTATCATAAAAATTTAATTGTATCCTTCTTTCCATGTGTTTTATCCTCATTTTCAAGTAATGCAGATTTAGATACATCTAAAATACTAAAGTATTTATCAAACCCTTAGTGCCACTATGGAGTACACTTAACCAATATCAAGTTCAATTCCATTCTTTTCTTTTTCCTTTCCATTTTCCTGATTTCACATTCTATGAAGAGTGGGCAAGGGGTCATTTTATATATATAGAAATACCTACCATTTCTAGCTTATTTTATGGTTCTGTCCCATAGCAACTATTCAAACTAGTCCACAACATCTTTTATAGGACGTGAAAGTCCATATTTCACTCTCTGAGGTTGTGAAATTTAGATGATGTTAAAAATAAGATAGATTTTCTTCTCTTCCCAGTGAACTTGCCCAAAGGCAAGGAGATATATTAGATAACCTCTAAAATGTCCTCCCAGGCCTATGAATCTATGATTTTAATATTTACCTAAGGTGACATTCCTTAATGCCTTCTACTGTACTTTATACATATTTCATACTATAACCATTGACATAATTTTGTATTTCTTTGATATAATTTTGTACTTCTTTATTCACCCACTTGGCTTTCTGCTGCTTTTAGTGTATTTTTAGTTTGACACAATTCAGAACCCTTCGGCATGTCTTTTCGAACATTTTTCATTCCCCTTTTATGGCCTTTTTATTACTGTAACCCTTTTTTTTTCCAATTTAACAATTCTGACTCTCACCCAAAGCTTAATCTAGTGAAATTCAGTCCTTTTTTTCCCATTCTTTCTGCTCTTTTGGTCTCATTTTATCCTTGATTATAATAAAGTGAACTTAAGTTTGGGAGCATTTTATTATCAAAAGCACTTTTTTTCTTCCAAAAATGTCACTAGATTATTAAAACATTTGAAATTCACTGTTGTATCATGAACTGACCATATAATATATGAATTAAATGTATTGTCAGAGATTTATCTCCCAATCACAGAGATATATCAGTTAATAAACTCTGCAAGTAAGGACACGGGCAGCAGCTTCAGGATAAAAATATCTATACCTTTTACAAATTCGCTATTTTCTTCCTCTCTCTTTTCAGTGCCTCTACGTCTATATTTCTGATTACTCTTATTATACTAGCCCCCGTGAATAAAAAGGATAATGTCACTAAGGTGAGCCATAGTATCAGATGTGATAAAAGAAAGGATATTTGCAAAGTAGTACTATAAAATAATGCCCACTAGGTCACTCAAATCTTCATCCCGCCATCATCAGGGAAATTAGTGAGTCATTTTCTCTAATCTTTCTATGTAAACTCAACAGGTTATGCTTAAGTGATTTTTTCTCCTGTTAATGCTAATTATTCCATTTGTTCAAAAATATTCAAGAATGATTGAGGTTGTAGAAAGATGACATAGTTTGAGCTGTCCAATCCATAAACATCACTAGAGATGATTCTGGTCTTTTTACTTCCAAAAATGCCCACAGTCTTCCCACTACAAACAAGAATAATCTCTGATGTAAAATACAGTACATAAATCTTAATTGCTAAACCACTAAAATAGTGTATGAAATACCTCACAAATTACATAATGAGACTTCCAGGAGGTCAGTGTTTCCTCATGTGCAATGAAAAATTATATATTTGTGTACATTTGAGCATATATTACATTTATTTAATATTTTAAAATAATTTATTATATTTCTTCTGTCATTATTTAATTTATTTTAATGTATTAATTTAGTTAAATTTTAACATTTTCAAAAACATGAGTTTGAAATTCTCCCCTTCCTTACTGCCCCCTCCCTCCTCTTTGAGAAGGCAGATAATTTGCTATTAGTAATGTATATGAAGTCATGCAAAACTCATTTCCTTGATAAGCCATATTATGAAATAAAAATAAACAAAATAAAATAATAAAAATGAAGTGAAAAAAGTATTCACCACTTTCATTTTGAATTGTTTAGTATCATCGTCTTGATTAGAAATAAGTCTTTTACAGTTGATTGTCATTATAATATTGCTGTTACTTTATAGAATATTCTCCAGGTTCTTCTCACTTCACTTTGCTTGAGTTTATACGTCTTCCCAGCTTTCTTTTTCTTAAACTATTCTGCTTATCATTTTTAAAATCACGATACTATCCCATTACAATTATATATCACAATTTGTTCAGCCATTATCCAACTGATGAACATCCTCTTGATTTCTAATACTTTGCTACCACAATAAGAGCAGCTATAACTATTTTTGAACAGATAATTTCTTTTTTTCTCTTTCTTTGATCTCTTTGGAATACAAATCTAGTAGTTGTATTGCTGGGTCAAAGGGTATGCAAGGTCTTATAGATCTTCAGCCTTGGTTTTAAATTTTTCTCCAGAAGGTTAGTTTAGTTCAGACCTCCACCAGCATTGAATTAATGTTCTAATTTTTCCATTTCTCAACCAAGATTTGTCACTTTCCTTTTGTGTCTGCAGTGTATGAGGTGGTGTTTCACAGTTGTTTTATTTTTTATTTCTCTAATCACTAGTGATTTAAATCATTTTTATGTGACTATTGATAGCTTTGTTTTTTTTTCCTGCAAACTGCATTATCATACAATTTGTCAATTGTAAAATGGACTTTCTATTTACAAATCTGGCTTAGTTCTTTGCATTTTTTGAAATATGAGCCATTTATCAGAGAAAGTTGTAAATCCCCACCAATGCCTAATTTCACTTTGAATTTTTGCTACATTAGTTTTGTTTGTGAAAAGTCTTTTTAATTTCATCTAATCAAAAATAATCTATTTTACTCCACATAATGTTTTCTCATTTTTCACTTATAAAACCCTCCCTCATCCATAAAGCTGACAAGGACATTTTCCATGTTCTCCTAATTTAGTTATATTATCACCCTTTATGTTTAAACCATTTACCCATTTTGACCTTATCTTGGTATGAGGTGTGGTATGTCAGTAAATCCATACTTTCTACTAAATTGCTTTCTGACTTTCTCAATAAGTTTTTAAAAATAGTGAGGTTTTTTTACAAAAGCTTGAATATATGGTTTTATCAAATAATAGATTATTATGATCATTTTCTACTTTGTATTATCCACCTAATATGTTCCATTGATCCACTACTCTATTTCTTAGCCAGTATCAGATTGTTTTGATTGTTACCACTTTGTAATGTAGTTTGAAATCT
Organism: Phascolarctos cinereus; assembly: GCF_003287225.1. Taxonomy (NCBI): domain Eukaryota; kingdom Metazoa; phylum Chordata; class Mammalia; order Diprotodontia; family Phascolarctidae; genus Phascolarctos; species Phascolarctos cinereus. Next base: position 57,626,039 of record NW_027556402.1, on the reverse strand, counting down.
GGAACTGCTAGGTGACCTTCCTCCACATTTTTTTTTCTACCTCTATAAACTAATTCTTTGGTAGCTTGATTGGCATGTAACTGAATAAGTAAATTAACTTATATAGAAGAATCTTTTTTTTTTGTATTTGCTTGGCCTGCCCATGAGTTATTACCATTTTTTCAAATTGTTTTGATCTGTTTTTATTTAAGTGAAAAGTGTCTATAATGGTGTTCATCTAATTTCTGGATTTGTCTTGACAAACATTCTCAAGTACTTTATATTGTAGAGTTATTTTAAATGGAATTTTTCTTTTCCTTTCTGCCAGGTTTTGTTAATAGCATGTTGATGATTTATTCGTGTTTGTGTTATATACTATAACTTTGCTGAAGTTAATTATTTAATTTAATTTTAATTGATTCTCTAGGGTTTTCTAATTAGTCCTCATACCATTTGCAAAGAGTTGTAATTTTGTTTCTTATTGCTTATTCTAATTCCTTCAATTTCTTTTTTTTCTTGTTTTATTGTTGTAGCTAGTATTTCTAGTACAATATTGAACAATAGTGATTTTAATGGACATTATTATTTCATTGTGTGTTTTATTAGGAAGACTTCAAGTTTATCCCCATTACAGATTATTCTTCCTCTTAGTTTTAGATAAACACTACTCATCATTTAAAGACGTCTCAATTTGTTCTTATGCTCTTTATTGTTGTTTTTTTTTTAATAGGAGTGGGTATGGTATTTTGTCAAAGGCTTTTTTTGTGTCTACAGAGGTAATCATTTTTTTTGTTTTTATTATTGATGTGGTCAATTATGCTGATAGCTTTATTAATATTGAACCAGCCCTTCATTCCTGGTATAAATCTCATGTGATTATAGTATATGATTGATATTCTTTAAAGAAATTGGTCTATACTTTTCTTTCTTAGTTTTTGCTCTCCCTGATTTAGGTATCAAAGTCATATTCATCTCATAAGAGGTATTTGGAAGGACTCTTTCTTTTTTATAAATAGTTTATATAATATTGAAATTAGTTGTTCTTTAAACTTTTGGTGGAAGTCACTTGTACATTCATCTGGTCCTGGAGTTTTTTTCTTGAGATAGTCATTTATGACTTCATAATTTTTTTTTCCCTAAGATACGGTCATTTACGCATTCCATTTTCTCTTCTGTCATTCTGGGCAATTTATATTTTCTAACTATTTAGCCATTTCACTTAGTTTTTCTGGCTTATAACTGAAAAGATAATTCTTAATAATTGCTTAAATTTCATCTTCACTAGCAATTTAGTTTTCTTCTTTTACAAACCAATTTAACCAATAATCTATTTATTTTTGGTGTTTTTTCATGAAACCAGCTCCTAATTTTGTTTATTAGTTCAATTATTTTGTTACTTTCAACTTTATTAATCTTACCTTTGATTTTCAGGACTTTCATTTTGATGTTTATTTGAAGATTTTTAATTCGTTCTTTTTCTAGCTTTTATAATATCAAACTGAATTCATTAATCTGCTCTTGCTTTCATTGATGTACATATTGATGCACATATATATATATACACTCACACACATGTATTCACATACATGCACAATATGTATAGATTTATTATATACACACACATAAACAACATATGCATACATACATGCAAATATATAAACATATACATATACACATGCATATATATGTGTATGTATGTGCATGTGTATATATATATGTGTATGTGCATATATATATATATATAATGTGTGTGTGTGTATATATATATATATATATATATATATATTCCATAAGTACTACCTTGACTACATTCCACAAATGTTATTTCATTGTGTCATTTTCTATAATGAAATAATTAGTTGTTTTAATGCTTTGTTCTTTGATTCAACTCCTTCTTTAGGATTAGCTTATTTGGTTTCTAATTAATTTTTAATCTATGCCTCTATGATTCTTTATTAATCAATTTTTATTTCATTATGATCTGAAAAAGATGTATTTAATATTTCTCTTTTCTATATTTGTTTGTGAAGTGTTTCTGTCTTAATATATGTTCAATTTTCATGAAGATGCTATGCACAGCTGAATAAAAGTATACTCCTTTCTCTTCCCATTGATTTTTCTTTAGAAGTCCATCATATTTAATTTCATTAAAATTCTATTCATTTCTTTGAATTTGTTATTTTTCATTTCATTGTTGGATTTATCTAGCTCAGAGTAGGGAAAGTTGATGTCTTCTACCAGCCCAGCTTTACAGTCAACTCTTCTTAAAATTTGGATGTTATGCCTTTTGGTGCATGTATGCTTAGTGTCAATATTAGTTTATTGTCTATGGTTGCTTTTAGTAAGATTTAATTTCCCACATTTTCCTTTTACTTAAGCCTATATTTTGCTTTTGTTTTGTCTGACATCATGGGTACTAACTTTTGCCTTTTAACTTCAGCTGAAGTAAAATAGTTTCTGTGTCAGCCCCTTATTTTGACTTGTGTATATCTCCCTCTTTCAAATGTGTTTCTCATAAGGAACATATGGTGGATTAAAGTTTCCAATCCATTCTGCTATCTGCTACAGTTTTATGGGTGAGCTCATCCTATTCACATTCCCATTTATGGTTAATAACTGTGCATTTCCCTCCATCTTATTTTCTTCTATTTATCTTATTCTTTTTTTTGTCCTCTCCTTCCTTTAGAGCTTGTCTTTCTTCTGACCATTGCACACTTTTATCTGCCCTCCCTTTTGTCACCACTCCTTTCTCTTATCTCCTTCTATATCCTATGTCCTTGATGGCCAAAATAGATTTCTATTACCAATTGATTTTCTATATCTCATTTCACCTTCTTTAAACCATTTTAGATGTGAGTGACATTCAACCATTGACCATTCCCCTACCATTTCCCTTTCTTTCTAAAAACTCTTCCTTCTGTACTTTTTATGTAAGATAATTTTCACCACTCTTCCTATCCCTTTCCCCTTCTCCCAAGAGATCCCTCTTTATCACCTGTCTATTTTTTGTTAATATTATCTCAGCACAATTGATTCACTCAGGAAAAATCTTTCCATGTAGAATCCTTCTAACTGCTCTAAAAATGATAAAAAAAAAATTGGCATCTTCTTTTCTTGTAAAAGGCAAAGTTTAACCTTTTTGAGATTTTTTCATGGTTTCTCTTTAATGTTTACCTTTTTATGATTTTCTTGAGTCATGTAATTGGAAGTAAACATTTTTATTCAGCTCTGGTCTTTTCATTAAGAATATTTGTAAGTCTTCTATTTTACTGAATTTCCATTTTCCCTCCAAGGATTATATTCACTTTTATTGGGGAAGTTATTTTTAGTTGCAATCCTAGCTCTTTTGCCTTGCAGAATGTTTTATTTTAAGTTTTCTGTTCCTTTAACATGAAAACTGCTAAATCTTGTATGAGCTTTGCTTTATAGTATTTAAATTGTTTAGTTCTGGTCACTTGAACTACTGTCTCTTTGACCTGAGAGCTTTGAAATTTGTTTATAATATCCCCAGGGGTTTACATTGTGTCACATCTTTCAGTTGATGATTGGTGGATACTTTCAATTTCTATTTCAGCCTCTTGTTCAAAGATACCTGGGCAATTTTCCTTTACAGTTTCTCAAAATATGATGTGTAGGTTCTTTCTTATAGTATCGATTTCAGGTAGTACATTAATTCTTCAATTGCCACTCCTCAATATATTTTCCAGGTTACTTGTGTTGTCAATGAGCTGTTTCATATTTACTTAATTTTTTATAATTTCTTTGATTTTACATTATTGTTTCTTGATGTGTCATAGAGTCATTACCTTCCATTTGCTTAGTTCTAATTATTAAAAGATTTTGTTCAGTAAAGTTTTTACAGAACCTCTTATTTTTTAAATTTTTTACAAAACTTATTTCCATTTGCCCAAAACAGCTCTGAAGTATCACATCACATCTATCAGATTGGATAACATGAAAAAGCTGGAAAATAATGAATGCTGGAGAAGATATGGGGAAATTGGAACACTAGTGCATTGTTGGAGTTGTGAACTGATCCAACCATTTTGTAGAACAATTTGGAACTATGCCAAAGGGCTATAAAAATGTGAATACCCTTTGACCCAGCAATAGCTTTTCTAGGGCTATATCCCAAAGGGAATTGTAATTTGAGGGGATGGCCATCAATTGGGAAATGACTGAACAAGTTGTGATATGTGAATGTAAAGAAATATTATTGCACTATGAGAAATTTCGGGCAAACAAATTTCAGAAAAACCTGGAAAGACTTGCATGGATTAATGCGGAGTGAAGTGAGTAGAACAAGGAAGAAATTTGCACACAGTAACAGCCATGTTATATGGTGAATAACTTTGATAGAATTAGCTCTTTTCAACAATGCAAGGAACTAAGACATCTCCAAAAGTCTCACAATGGAAAATGCTATCCACATCCAGAGAAAGAACTATGGAGTTTGAATCCAGATTGAAGCATATTATTTGCTCTTTTTCCCCCTTCTGTTTTTTTTTTTGTTTCTTCTTTCTTGTGGTTCCTCCTATTGGTTCTAATTAGTCTTTACAACATAACTAATGTAAAAATATGTTTAATAGGAATGTATATGTAGAGCCTATATCACATTGCATGACCTCTTGGGGAGGTAGGGGAAGAAAAGTTAAAACTCAAAAGCTTATGGAAGTCATTGTTGAAAACTAAAAATGAATTAATTAAAATATTTTTCTCAATTATACACATATAAGTACAATATACAATACACTATTGTATGTGTGTGCATGTGTGTATTTATGCACACACATATAACATGTAGGTTCTTTCCCTTTTTTTAATCTCTTTGGGATACTACCATACTAGTGCTATTTGGTCACAGAATATGTATGGTTTTATAGTCTTTTGGTCACAGTTCCAAATTGCTGTCTAGATGAGTGAATCAGTATACAATTTCATCAACAGTATATTAGTGTTTTAATTTCCCCCCATTCTTTCTAACATTTGCCATTTTTCTTTTCTGTCATATTAGCCAATCTGATACGTATGTGGTGGTTGCTCAATATTGTTTTAATGTGCATTTCCTTAATCAATAGAGATGTAGAGCATTTCTCCTGTAACTGGAGATAACTTTGTTTACCTTATCTGAAAATTGCCTGTTCATATCCTTTGACCATTTGTCAATTGAAAAATGTTCCTAACTTGTATGAATTTAACTCAGTTTTCTATATTTTTTGAGAAATCAAGCCTTTATTAGAGAAATTTGCTGTAAAATCATTTGCAATGATTACCAATTTCCCTCCATCCTATTTTTCCCATTTGTCCTACTTTTACTCTCCTTTTATCCTGTCCATTCTCAAAAGCATTTTGCTTCTGACTTCCACCTCTCCCAATCAGCCTTCCTTTCTATTAGTCCTTCCCTCCTTCTCTTACCTCTTTCTCATCCTAAATTTCCTATCCTGGTAAGATAGATTTTACTTCACAAGTGTGGATTTGGAGATGGACAAGGGAAGAAAACTGTTATCAAATATCACCTAAATAATTTTCTAATGGGAATTATGATGCATGAGTGACTCCCACAAACCTGCTGGGCTTCAGTCACTTTCAGGCACACATAGCCTTGTTACACTTTTCTTGCTGCCTCTAATTCCATGATTCTGTGACTGATGAGGATTAGAGGTTATGGGTGCTCAAACCCCATGATCATGACATGTGAGTCATGCCCAAAAGAATTTGACCCAAGCCTTCTTTCAGCCAAAGACAAGGTTTATTAAGGATCTGCCATATTAGCCAGACTCTTGAGGAATCTGAGAGTCAGTGAGATATTGGCTAGATTCTAAGAATCAGAGCAGTGGCTAAATTCTAGGAATCTGAGAATCTTAATGGAGACAAGCTGGACCTTATATATGGAAAAACTGTGGGAGAGATCTAGGAGTGGCCAAGTAGTTTGGGGTGACTAGAGGAGGGGCCTAAGGAGGAACTGGATGGGAGTGGCCAGTGAGCTGTGGTGAACAGAACTCCTGGGACCTGGACCACATGGTCAAGGGAAAATGGAGCCTAGCTAAGATTAAGAGTGGGAAATGGGACATAGGGAGGTAAGACAATGCAGGGGAGATTGGGTGTAGCCACAAAGAAAGGCCAGTTGATGGGATTATAGCCTCAGGAGAATGCCAGAGATTTGGCCATGTGGGAAAGGCCAGCATTTTCCTTTCTGGGGTCCAGATTCCAAGCCCATCATTCCCCCCCTCAAACAAATGGGACCCAAATTCTTTTGGGGTAAGGGGCAAAGTTCTTAGCTTCTGAAACTACTTCCTTCTGGCAAAGGGCATAGAGCTGTCCCTGCCTCGAGGGGGTCCCAAGGAGAAAGTTGACTGGAACCAAGCACAAGCTGTATCCAAAAATGATGGGGGAACATTGGCTGGTACCCACCATTTGTTACCAACCAAAGGTGAATGGCCTATTGTCTGGAAGACACAAATCCGACAGAAAAGACTGCAGGGCCCAAAAATAAAGCAAGAACTAGATTTAAGGGCCAAATGAGAGGATAAAACATCCTTATCTCTGTTTGGATTCAGATAATTCAGTTTTCCCACCATGCTGTATCAAATCCAACTCATAGCCAGACTCAGGAATATCCAGGTGGGTAAGATTCCCTTTCAAAGGAACATAATGGGGGAACTGAGCCAGGAGGATCCCATCTTAGACTGAGGCTAAAATTGTCCTGTCAGCTTTTCCCAATGCTGACTTCCCATCAGTATCACATTCTCTGAGTAACTTGTGGCATTTCTCTCAGATGGTGGATTATTGATTATCAATGGATTATGACCCATCAGACAAATCAAAATAAAATCCTATGAACTTATACCACAGCAAGTTTCACTAATCCCAGTTTAGGAAAACCTTTTCCAGGATTTACATGTCAAATTTAAATTTGTCCTGGTATAAAAAGTCAATCATTAGAGATTATTCCTATGTAATTGCAAATTCTCAGCAAGACAAACCCCACACAAACTTTTTGGCAAGTTTACACATTAAAATAACCAACAATAGCCAAATTGTTTTAGTGGTAACTGATGAGGATGGGATCTAGACCCCAGAAAGGGAAAACCCTGGACTTTCCCACATGGCCAAATCTCTGGCTTTCTCCTGAGGCTATAATCCCATCAACTGGCCTTTCACTGTTGCTATGCCCAATCTCCCCTCCATTGTTTTTATTGTGGCTACACCCAATCTCCCCTCCATTGTCCCACCTCCCTATGACCCCTGGCCATTTCACTCCAGTTTACTGGCCACTCCCATCCAGATCTCCTTAGGTCCCTTCCCCTGTCACTCCAAAGTACTTGGCCACTCCTAGATCCCTCCCACAGGCTTTCTGTGTATAAGGTCCATCTTGTTTGCATTAAGAGGCTCTGATTCTTATAATCTAGCCACTGCTCAGATTCCTAAAATCTAGCCACTGCTCAGATTCCTAAAATCTAGCCACTGCTTAGATTCTTATTAGCCAATAAGCTAATAGTTTACTAATGTTCAGACTCCTTAAGAGTCTGCCCAATATGACAATGTTCTAATAAACCTTGTCTTTGGCTGAAAGAAGGCTTGGGTTGAATTAATTTTGGCAGGACTCTCATGTTGTGACATTAGGGTCTCCTGAACCCCTAAATCACATCAATAATCAAATTATGAAAAGTTTCTTGACATAAGTTCACCAATTTGAAACTGAAATAAACCCTTTACTAATTGAGTGATTTCAGTTTTGTTACATGCATTTCCAAATTATTTCACACAGAGAATGGATATCTTTTCATTAACAGTTAAAACTGCAATTTTAAAAAAAGTGTGCTTACCCTAGTTCACAGGCCAGCTTCTTTACCTTGAGCAGGGTGTGCTAAATGTGGGTTATGCTTCCAGGCAAAGGTTGCCCTAGAGCCCAAGGCTATTGCCAGATGTTCTCACCCTGTAGCTGCTGACCCTCCCCACTCCTTTCTTTCTTGGGGGGGTAGGGAGGGTGAATCAAGGGTGAAGGGTAAAGGGTGAAACTCTCTTCTCCTATGAGAGGGGTTAACAGATACCCTCTTGACTCAAGGGAAGGAAGTGACCAGGGTTGTAATGCCAAACTCCTTAATGATCAATCACAAAACCTCCAGAATCTGCCAAGATATTTTTAGTTGTTCTAACTTTCTGCTGTAACTTCCATGAAGGAGAATTCAGGGGTGTAGAGGGAAGGGAGTAAGTAAGCCTCAGGGATCCAAAAAGCAACTGCAGTTTTCCTCAATTCTCTAGTGCCAAGAGAACTGACAGAATCGGGTATACACTTGCAGATAGGGTATCCATTCTTATCCTCTATGCTGCAGAAGGTGTACCCAGATCCATGGCCTCAAACTGACCCAGTAGATTGAGAGCCGGAGAGTGTCAGACAGTGTTCGAGACAGCCTTGTAATTTTCTCCCAGAAAAGCACCTCCAAGCCTTGGTTCTTATCTTCGGAGCAAGAAAGAAGTGGGAGGAGGCTTACATACCTTCCAGTCTTGGCTGGAGAAGAACTTGGGGTTATACAAGTTCCCTGTTGGGCAACCAAAATGTTAAGGTTTAGGGGTGCTGGGAACCCAAAATCAGAATACATGTGTCTTGCCAGAAAGAATTAGACCCAAGCCTTCTTTCAACCAAAGGCAAGGTTTATTAGAACATCTGCTGTATTGACCAGACTCTTAAGGAGTCTGAACATTAATGAGCTATTGGCTAGATTTTAAGAATCTAAACCAGGATTCTGATTTTTAATTAACTCTACTTTCTGCTTTGGTTCATCCCATTCACATTCACAGTTATGATTACTGATTGTGTATTTTTCTCCATCATATTTCCCCACCCTGTTTATATTTTTCTCTCTTCTTTCTCTCTGTCCTTCCTCACCAGAGTTTTGCTTCTGACCACCACCTTCCTCAATCTACTCTCCCTTCTATCAGCCACCTCTTTTCTTTCCCTTTTCTCATCCTGCTTCTGCCCTCCCTTCTTACACACACTTTCACTTTTCTTACCCTTTCTATTCTGCTTCCCTTTAGGGTAAGATATATTTCTATACCCAACTGAGTGTGTATGCTATTATTTTTTGTAACCAAGTCCAGTTCAGATAAAGACAGTAAGGTTCAAACAATGTTCAATGTCCCTCCCATCTTTACCTTGAGGGTAATAGGTCTTTTGTTCTTCTTCATGTGATATAATTTATTCCATTCTGCCCCTTCATTTCCTTTTCTCTAAGTGCAATCCTTTCTTTTCACTCCTTAATTTTATTTTTATCATCACATCAAGGTCAACTTGCATCCATATCCTCTAAGTATTCTCTTTCTTTCTTTCTTTCTTCCTTTCTTTCTTTCTTCCTTTCTTTCTTTCTTTCTTCCTTTCTTTCTTTCTTCCTTTCTTTCTTTCTTTCTTTCTTTCTTTCTTTCTTTCTTTCTTTCTTTCTTTCTTTCTTTCTTTCTTTCTTTCTTTCTTTCTTCCTTCTTTCCTTCCTTCCTTCCTTCCTTCCTTCCTTCCTTCCTTCCTTCCTTCCTCTCTCTGTCTCTCTCTCTCTCTCTCTCTCTCTCTCTCTCTCTCTCTCTCTTTCTCTTTCTCTTTTTGCTAGGCAATGGGGTTAAGTGACTTGCCCAGGGTCACATAGCTAGTAAGTGGCAAGTGCCTGAGGCCAGATTTGAACTCAGGTCTTCCTGAATCCAGGGCTGGTGCTCTATCCACAGCACCACCTAGATGCCCCTTCTTTTCTTAATAGAAAAAACAAAAACAAAAACAAAAACAAACAGGTTGTTCAATTACTCAACCATACTCATATCACACAAAGTCTAGGTGCTTCTGAATGCTCTCCTCTGGAAATTTTTCAGTTTGTTTATTTGTTTTTTCAAAGTCTTTCTTTCAATGAATCATCCATATAGGATCTACCCCACACACTGAGAAAAATGAAATCCTCTGTTTATTTTTAAATTTCTTGAATTTCATTTTAAATTTCAAGGTACAACATCTATTATTATGTATACCTTTTGACCTAGAATTGGCACTACTAGGTCTCTATAACAAAATAGACAAAAAACAAAATAGAAAAGAACTAAAAGCACAAAAATATTTATAGCAGTTCAAAAAGATGGAATCTGACAGAAGCTATAGTTATATATTCATATTAGACATATTTTCACGTTAGTCATGTGGTAAAGAAGAATTAGAACCAATGGGAGAAAACACAAGAAGGAAGAAAGAAGAGGGGAGGGGGGGGAGAGCAAATAGTATGCTTTCATCTGCATTCAGATTCCACATTTCTTTCTCTGGATGTGGATAGCATTTTCCATTGTGAATCTTTTGGAGCAGTCTTAGATCCCTGCATTGCTGAGAAGAGCTAAGTTATCAAAGTTAGTTATTGCATGATGTGGCTGTGCAGAATGTTCTCCTGGTTCTGCCCATTTCACTCAATATCATTTCATACAAGACTTTCCAAGTATTTCTGAAGTCATCCTGCTCATCATTTCTTACAGCACAACAGTATTCCATTACATTCATATAGCACAACTTGTTCAGCCATTCCCCAATTGATGGGCATCCCTTTAATTTCCAATTCTTTGCCACCACAACACGCTGCTATAAATATTTTTGTACGTGTGGATAATTTCCCCATTTTTATGATGTCTTTGGGATAGAGACCTAGACGTGGTATTGCTGGGTAAAAGGGTATGCACAGTTTTATACCCTTTTGGATATAGTTCCAAATTCCTCTTCAGTATGCATGGATCAATTCACAGTTCCACCAATAATGCATGCCCCACCTTTCCTCCAACATTTAACATTTTCCTGTTTTATCATGTTAGTGAATCTGATAGGTATGATGTGGTACCTCAGAGTTGTTTTGATTTACATTTCTCTAATCAATAGCAATTTAGAGCATTTTATCATATGATGATGGATTGCTTTTATTTCTTCCTCTGAAAACTACTTTTTCATATCTTTTGACCAGTTATCAAGTTGGGGAATAACTTGTATTTTTGTAAATTTGACTTAGTTCTGTATATATTTTGGAAATGAGACCTTTGTTAGAGACATGGGCTGTAAAAATAGTTTCCCAGCTTTCGGCTTCTGTTCTAATTTAGTTGCACAGGCTTTGTTTATGTAGAAAATTTACTATTTAATGTAATCAAAATCAACCACTTTGCATGTCATAATAGTCTCTATTTCTTGTTTGGTCATAAATTCTTCCCTTCTCCATTGATATGACATGTAAACTATTCCTTGCTGTCATAGTTTGTTTATAGTAGGAACCTTTATATTTAAATCAGGTACCCATTTTGGCTTTATCTTGATATAGGGTCTAAGATGTTAGTCTATGTCTAGTTTCTGCCATATATTTTCCAGTTTTCCCACCAGTTTTTGTTAAATAATGAGTTCTTATCCCAGAAGCTAGAGTCTTTGGATTCATCAAACAGTACATTGCTGTAGTCATTGACTACTGTGGCTTGTGCACCTAACCAATTCCACTGATCTACCAATCTCTTTCTTAGCAAGTACCAAGTAGTTTTGATTAGTTCTGCTTTGTAATACAATTTAAGATCCAGTACAGCTAGGCTACCTTCCTTTGTATTTCTTTTCATTAGTTCCCCTGATATTCTGGACCTTTTATTCTTCCACATGAATTTTGTTATTTTTTTTACCTCAATAAAATATTTTTGATAGATATGGCACTTTTAGGTACAATTGTGAAGTGTGGTCTCTTGACTGAATCCAAACTGCACAGAACAAATCCCCTTAATGAAAGAATTTGTTCTGTGAAGTTTGGATTCAGTCAAAGGCCCACATTTGAGGACCTAGAGGATCACACACGGCCTCAAGGCCACAGGTTCCTCAATTTTGGACAAAACAGGAGTCATAAAATAAAAAAAAGACCTAGATACTGAGCAAGAGACTATCCAGAGATAGGTTCTCCCTGAAGAATTCCAACCAAAGGCCCTGAAAGTCTCCAAGTATGAATGGAGAAGCGACATGAGTTTGGCTGAAGTTGGAAAAAATAGTTCTCACAATATTCTTACTTTTATATTTGTAGGGAAAATCATTTATTTTCTGAAAGAAGTAGATAACTGAGTAACACTTTAAATTTGGGAGGAATGGATTATATATGTATATATTTCATGAAATATTCACCTAAAGAAAATTACCTAAACAAACAAATAAATGAAGATATAAATAATAAATGATTTCTTCAAGTAATATAAAGAGGAATATGATTGTTTTTTGCAATTGCACCATCTGCTGGTTTCTATATAAACAAAAACAAATGTCCTATAGGTATACTAATCTTTTCAGGAATAATTGTTCAAAATATAGCCTGGTCTTTTTATCTAAATTGAGCAATGTGGGGAATGAGTTTCAATGTTTTATTTTAATGTTGAATATCAATATTACCATATTATAATTATGTAACAATAAAAGAATTCAGAACAATATAAGTAAAATATAGAATTTATGGCTAATGTCTTTTTGTTTGACATATATTAAGCTTAAAAGTGAATACTACTAATTAATCCATTTGGAACAAATTAGATTTGATGGTCCAAGAAAATCTGGAAATTGAGCTTCTTTTTCAGTGATTCAAGATGTGACTCAAATTCTTCAGAATCTAAGCATTCCAAATATTCTAAATATAAAATAAATTATTGTTGTTGGTGGTGGTGGTAGCAGTGCTGATGGTGACAGTGATGGTAATATTGATACTGATTTAACTTTGTAGTGAACTTTCAACTGAGGAAAAACCCTGGGCTGATGCAAGTTGGAACCTTTTCTTCAGCAAACAGGGCAACTTAGAAGTTTGGTTCCCCCAGCCATAAAATCAAAGGCAGTGGGAATCAAATAACAAAATATTTGTAAAACTCTTTGTAAACTTAAAAGTGATATAGCTATGCATGTATGTGTGTATACACACACATACATACATATAAGTGTGTATATATGTATATTTATTTTTATATATCTATATGTATACTACACTCTAGCTATTATTAATGTTGTTATTGCTGTCGCTGTTGTTGTTTTCAATATTTATTGTCATCTTGGAGAGTTGCCAAAGGTAGAGGTGTTAGCCACTTGAGGACTGCTTATGATCCACAACACTCCTGAGTGAATCCTGAATCAGATTTATATATAGTACCTGTCTGATTTTAATGTCTCAGTGTATTAATAAAGGAACTACATAAACATGTGTGATTTTCTAAGTCAATATGAAGTCCCTAGGGATCTTCATGTTTGATTTAGTCACCCTTGATTCAACTTGATTTTGATACCCCTGGCCTAATCACTGAGAATATAGTCACATAGTCACAATATAGACAGAGTCACATAGCCAGCATGTCTCAGAGATAGGACTTAAACCCACGTCTTTCTGACCATAAGTCAAGCCCTTTATCCGCTAATCAGTGAATCAGTTAATAAACATTTGTTAAATGCCTCCTACATTCTAGGCACTGTGTGAAGCACAGTGAATATAAAAAAAAATGAATAAAGATAGTTTATATGTATCTGCATATGTATATATATATTTATAATGTACCTGTATATGTGTATGTACACTCACATACATCCGTCTAGAACATCTTCTAAATTCTCACATTCTTCATTAAATCATGCTAATTTTGCATTTGCAAACTTTCTTATGCCCATCTCTAGACCCTACTGACCTGTATGTCTACATTACCAAAGAAGCCTTGATGATGATTTCTTTTAAGTCACCATCTGTTTCTTTAAATCTATGATATTTCAATCAGTGACAAGAATCACCTTATTGTAGATACTTTGGCCAAGTTATTCCTCTCTTAGATTTCAGAAGTAGCATACTCTATTGACATTCTGATTTATTTATTCTTCTGCTTTTCCCTGGATATCATCTATATTCCCCAAAGCCCATGCTTGCTTTCTTTACTCATTGAAAAACAAACAAACAAATGAAAAACCTTATTCCTTAAACCCTTTAGGAGGTTCCTTGTTGTATCTGATAAGAGGAATCACATAATTCAATACATTCCCAGGTGCCTGGCTTTTTGCTTCAACATTCCTTGGTCTGTAGTGTGTCTGAATGGTTGGAGCAAAATTGTAATGTAAATCTGTCTTTAACAGGGTCACTGTTGCTATGTCATTTCCCCATTCATATGAAGAATTCCCCATACCTCTTTCTCATATTTCAAGATAATGATCTAATTTTACAATAGTTATACTTTTCAAAAATTATTTCAATATCAGAGAATTTTTTTCTAGTTTATTATTTTAGCCCTATTAATTATGATAATATGCCTTCTTTCAGTGTTTTGGAAGTAATTTTCAAGGTGTCTGACAATTTTAATTAGTATATTTTGCTGTACTTTTTAGTCTATTTGTAAAATTCATTTGGCACTTATTGGCTTTATGACCCTGGGCAAGTACTTATTTATTAATTCATGCAAATAATACATGAATCCCAAGGTTTTCTGAACATAAAGCTGTTTGTTCAAATCTCAGCCTGAACTTCTATCATTCCAAAGTCTTGCAAATCAACCTCAATATACAGGGAAATCACATTGGGCTATAAAATGAAATCCTAAGCTTATGTTGTAATGAACAAAAACAATTAGAAAAAGTTTTGCCCTATCACAGGGTATGAATGGAAACTATTTGACTATCAACTCTAATTAGAGTTTAGTGAATGTGCTTAAAATGAGTGAAAAACTGCATTGGACAAAAATGTGCATTCATCTTAAACTTCTAAATAAGTTGAAGGAACAGAGAGCTTGTAATTTTTTATACAGAAAGTAGAAGCTATAATTTGGTAAAATTTTATGGATCTTCAATGTAATCTATGTTTTAACAAAATTGCACTAGTATAAAACTAAGTATACCTTCATGATGCTTCTTTGAACCTCTAATTATAAAAAAAGGCTTTCTGGATTTTTTTTTTTTATTCTTAGCAGTCATGAGCATGACAGAACTGAAATAGGTAAGATAGTTGTAAAGTAGAGAAAAAAAAGACTAGCCTTGGACTCAGCTACCCTGGATTTCACTACCAGTTCTGCTGTTGAGGTATATGAACCTTAGACCAGTCATTTTACTTTTAAAAGCTTCAGTTTATTTATCTTTA
Organism: Phascolarctos cinereus; assembly: GCF_003287225.1. Taxonomy (NCBI): domain Eukaryota; kingdom Metazoa; phylum Chordata; class Mammalia; order Diprotodontia; family Phascolarctidae; genus Phascolarctos; species Phascolarctos cinereus. The sequence goes on along the minus strand of NW_027556402.1, from coordinate 57,610,956 downwards.
AATTGGAGGTGCTGGAAGACATTATCTCTAAGTTTCACCTCTAATATCCAAGGAATTGGGATCATAGAATTTAAAGCTGGAAACAATCTCAGAAATCATGTCATCATCCAGTAAATAAACTTAGGACTGGAGAGGATAAGTGATTTGCTTTTAAGATCATACGAGTAGAAAGGGGCAGGATTCAAATCCAGGCTTTCCATTTCTAAACCTAATGTTCTTTCACATGTGCCACACTTCTAAATACAGACCTCTCTCAGAATCTGAGGCTTAGACTGAATTCATTGATTCCTTTTTTTTTTGGCTCTGGCCCACACCTTACACAGTGGTTTTATTTTTTCCCTATTCATTTGAGTGACCTGAGATGTGATTATTGTTATCTCTAACTTTTGTGTTTTTTATGTCATCTTCTTATATATATATATGTTGACATAAACAGGGAGTTACACAGTAAGGAAGTATGTAGGGATTGCTAGTTGGGAAATTCTTCCTTGATTTTTGGTTGTCAATGAGCATACTACTTGTCACTTTGGTTATTATTATATCATGTAAAGAACTCATAGCTTCCTAGAGGTCTCTCCCTCAACAGTCACAAATTGAACTTCAGCGCAAGGTATTCCTTCTCTGAGATAACCTCTCTGCCATTCTGTAGCTCCTCTAAAGGATTCCCAATTTATTTTCTGTTTTTAGATGTCCCAAAGGAAAGCAAATAAAGCCGGGGTCCTATAGTTCCATCAGTGAACACTTCCTTCAAGGGATAGCTCTTAGAGCTTTAAGGAGTATACAGAAAATCAAATTTGTTAAATAATGTCACATCCTCTAACTCTTCGGTTTTCCATCTCACCCTGTGAGATTCAGGCTGCTCTTCTGCCAATACTTTTTTGGCTCATCCTTTCTCTGGGTGCCTTCCTGGGGTTTTACATTTCATAGCACTCTCTGTGTCTATCATTCCCTCCTTTTGATTTCACAACTCAGTTTTCGATGGGACTTGATAGTCACAAGTCTTTCTATTTTCCCCTTATTTCATGAGATACATTTATAGTTTCAAGTTTAGAAACAGTCATAAATCCACCCAGTGTGCACTAAAACATAGTTGCATTTTTAGCTATGGTAATAGCTGTCAGTGATGCACAATGACTATAGCCATTGATGCAGCCACAAGGTAGTTTCATTGAAGAATTGGAACTGAGGGCTCTTTTTAAGTAGAGAGCTGACACTAGAATGCTTAATAAACTCTTGTTGAACTTATTACTTCAAAAATAGAAACTTCTCTTTTTCAGGCCTTGTACAGCCTGACCCAATCTATGTATCTAGCCATATTATACATTACTCACCTTGCTGTACTCTGTGGTCCACTAAATTGGACTTCTCCTTATTATTCACACATTATACTCTCTCTCCTATTCCCTTGCTCTTTCCCTGGCCACCATTAATGGCTAGAATTAACTCCGCTCTTCTGCCTCATAGATTTTTCAATTCCTTCCAACACAACTGCCTTACTTGATCTATATATAACATTTTTTCCATAATTACATATTAAAACAATTTTAACATTGTTTTTTAAGTTTTGAGTTACAAATTCTATACATCTCTTCCCTCTTTTCTGCCCTCCCTGAGATGATAAGCATATTTAGGCTCTACATGTGCAATCATGTAAAACATTTGTATATTAGTCATTTTATTCAAGAAGATATGATTATAAGTAAAACAATGAAAAAAAGTAAAAAGGGTGTGCTTTAGTTGGTATTCAAACAATATCAGTTCTTTCTCTCTAGGCAGGTACGATGCTTCACCCTCAGTCCTTTGAGATTATCTTGGATGATTGTGTTGCTGAGAATAGCTAAATCATTCACAATTTTTCATGGAACAATATTGCTGTTATTATGTACAACATGATCCTGATTCTGTTCACTTCACTTTGCCATCAGTTCGTGTAGGTCTTTCCAGATTCGTTTGATATCATCCTGTTTTTCATTTCTTATAGCGCAATAATATTCCCTTACAATCGTATAGTGTAGCATATTTAGATATTCTCCAATTTATGGGCATCCCTTCAATTTCCAATTCTAAGCCACTACAAAAAAGATACTACAAACATTTTGTACAAATAGGACCTCTTCCACTTTTTTTGGTGTCTTTGAGATATAGACCACTTAGGTCTATATCTTAGTAGTGGCATTGCTACATAGAAGGGTATGCACAGTTATATAGTCCTTTGGACATAGTTCCAAATTGCCCTCTATAATGGTTGGATTAGTTCACAACTCTATGAAACTAGTGTCCCAGTTTTCCCACATCCCCTTCAATAGCCATCATTTTTCTTTTTTTTATCATATTAGCCAATCTGATAGATGTGAGGTGATACCTCAGAGTCTACCCCTTCTTCATTTTCTATTTATCTCATATGTAGCTGGTTTTGTATATATTTGTTCTCATGTTGTCTCTCCCACTAGATTGTAAGCTCCTTGAGGGCATGGACTGTCTTTTACCTCTTTTGGCATCCCCAACACTTAGCATGGTGCTTGAAACATATCAAGTGCTTATTAAATGTTTACAGAATTATTTATTGCATATATAGGTGGGTAATATAATGTAGTAGACTGAGAGCTGTAAAGCTAGGAAGGCTTTGTTTCAAGTCCCAAGACACATAACATCTGTGTCACTCAGAGCTATCAGTTTTACAGGTAACTTGCTACAATTATAAGGTTTAGGAAATGTGCAAACCTGTATTGCCAGTAGTTTTCTCATGTGGGAGTTTCCTTTTAAAATAAAATTATAGGTATAATCCACATTTCCTAAACTCATTCTGTATCTACTTATATTCCATATGTATATATACACACACACACACACACACACATACACACACACACACACACCCACACATATATACACACATATATATGTATATATACACACACATATACATATAAACATACATACATTAGTATACACACTTGCCCTCTCCACACACACAAAAAAAATGAAAGGAAGAAGGAAAGAAGGAAAGAAAGGACAATAAATAAAAATTAAAAATTAAAAAAAAATTAACTGTGGGTTACCACATCATATGGGGTCATAAAAAATTTGGCAACAGTAAATGGTTTCAGAACATGTGATGACCAAAATTAATTAAAAATCAAATGCATAATGAATCTGAGATGTTTATGCTGGCTCCTGTCTATGTTTTGTCTAAAAACTTCATTGTAGCCTTGGTTCTGAAAACAAAGCCTAGACAATTTGTTTTGGACATGCCCTCAAATCATGCAACACCAAAAAATCCTGTCAAAAAGTGAAAAGAATTCATGAGTGGAAAAAAGTTTAAGAAGACTTGCTTTAAATAACTACTGATTAAAAAAAAATTGTAGATCAAAGCAACTTTGAGATGCCACCTCATACATATCAGATTGGCTAACATGACATAAAAAAGAAAATGATAAATGCTGTATGTGAGGTGTAAAAATTGGGACATTAATGCAGTGTTGATGGAGTTTTCAACTGATTCAACCATTCTGGAGAACAATTTGGAACTGAGCCCAAAGTGCTATAAAACTGTTCAAACATTTACACCCAGCAATACTACTACTTGGTCTATATCCCAAAAAGATAAAAAAAAAAAGGAGAATACATGATTTATTTATATAACAACATTAAAAGCAGCTCTTTTTGTGGTGACAAAGAAAATTGGAAATTAAGCTGATGCCCATCAATTGGGGAACATCTAAACAAGTTATGGTATATGATTGCGACAGAATACTATTATGCTATAAGGAATGATGGACAATTTGACTCCAGAAATTCCTGGGAAGACTTACATGAACTGATGCTGTATGAAGTGAGCAGAATTGGGAGAACATTGTACACAGAAACAGCAACATTGTAAACATGATCAACCGTGAAAGACAGCTACACAGTCAAGACAATGACCCAAGAGAATCAAAAGACTCATGATGAAAAATGCTATTCAAATCCAAAAAGAGAACTGATGAACTCTTAGTATCAACTGAAGCATTTTTTTTATTATTTTACACACTTTATTTTGCCTTTTTTATTTGTCTGTGGTGGGTTTTTTTGCAATATTTCTAATATCGAAGTTTATTTTTCATGACTTCACATGTAAAATCAGTGTTGAGTTGTTTGCCTTTTCAATAAGTGAGGGAACTTGAAGCAAATGATTGTTAGGGTTTTTTTTACATATAATTAAAACTAATGAAATAAATACATTTTTAAATAGCAGGATTTATTAAGATTCTATTACGTGCAAAACACACACACACACACACACACACACATACAGTCCCTAGGAGTTTGCCCTCTACTTGGAAATTCACCGTGTTCTGAAACGGAACTGTGATTTGATTGGTGTGGCTGTCCCCATTAATGATGCAAAGTATAGAGGAAGATTCTGGAAAGATGATGGAGTAGGTCAGAAAAATGCAGAAAAGATATAAAAGATTTTCCTCCAGAAAAGAGATGAGACAGCACCTCAGCACAAACATAGCGGTAAAAATAAACAAAGAAAGGGGCTGAATAGGAGTCCTCCTGGGACAATTAGAGATCTGAAGAAACATCTTCGGATAGGATGGTCATTGTGAAGAGTTAACCTCTCCAGGCTAAGGACCACTTAAACAACAAGCAGCAAACCTTGAGGTTAGCTTTTTTGTGAGGCTGCCTTGAACCCAGCCACAGTAATTTTTACCTCCAAGACAATGAGGGGAGTTGCACATCTGAGCCAGGGAAGATCAAAGAACCTCTGCTGACAAGGAATACTAGACCCAGCTGTGCTGTGGAAACACAGCTTGGGGTGGGGTACCAGCAAGAAGGAACCACCATATGCCTTGCCTGGTGAGTGCAGAAGCAGTGGGGGCAGGGACACTGATGGCTGTGGGCACTTACATGAGGCTGGAAGTCTTTATTTGGGTTCAAGGTCAGAGAGGAGAACTGAAGAAAGATCTGAGGCAAAAGGCACCACTCCCCTATACCTCAAGACTAGACATGATTATAAAAATTATACTATTACAAAAAAAAATGCACAGGCAAAGGAGAACAAATCCAATTATAGATAGTTATTATGGGAATTGAGAAGACTGGGGTTCGTCTTCAGAGAAGGATAGTGAAGAAACAGAATCAGCTTCTACTCCAAAGAATAATGTCAAATGGTCACCTGCCCCCCAAAAATTCACAGAACTTAAAAAAATTAAAAATCAAATAAGAGAGATTGAGGGAAAAAAAATTCAAGAGTAACAAGAAAATTATGAAAAGAAAGTCAGTCAATAAAGAAAGGAGATCCAGAATCTTAAGGAACAAAATGACTCCTTAAAAAACAGGATTGGATAAGGGGAAGCCAACAAAGTTATTAGAGACCAAGAAATAATAAAATAAAATATAAAGCATGAAATAATAAGAGATAATGTGAAACATCTCATAAGAAAAAAAAAACACTCTAGAGAACAGATCAAGAAGAGAAAACATAAGAATAATTGGACTACCTTAAAGCTATGATAAAGAAAGTATCTTGCTGTAATAATACAAAAAATAATTAAAGACAATATTCTTGAACCATTAGACCAATAAGGGAAAGAAGAGGTAGATAAAAAAATCTACTGATCACTACCGCTAAGGAATCATATGAGGAAAACACACAGGAATATTATAGTCAAATTAAAAAAAAGCCTCAGCTCAAGGATGAAATATCATGAGCAACAACAACAAATTCTGTATGGCGCTGCCACAATTAGAACTACACAAGACCTAGTAGTGGCAACAGTAAGAGACCAAAGATCTTGAGATGCTATATATTGAAGAGCAAAAGAACTGGGTTTCAGTCCAAAAATATACCCAGCAAAGCTAATCATAATTGTGAATGGGGGAAAAAAAAGGATACTTAATGAATTGTCAGACTCTGAGGACTTTGCGAAAGAAAAACTTGAACTTAATAGATTTGCCATACAAAAGATGAGAGAAATAAAAGGTACAAACCAAAGAGCAATTACAAAGGACTCAATAAGGACAAATTGCTTACCTTTTATGTATGCAAAATGTAAAACAAATGTCTGAAATGGTTATTAATAAGAGGGTCGTTAAAAAGAAAGATTGGGGTAGATGCAAGCATGATATGACTTCAAAAAGTAAAAACATTCAGGAATACCTAAAAGAGTGATTATCTTACAGAAATGAAGTGACAGAGGAAGAACTGATACAAAGGAATTAGATGGGGGAGGAGGGCTGTTAGTTCTGGAAACCTACTTTCAATGGGAATAGGTTCAAGAGGGAAGAATACATACAAGTCTAGAAGACTATAAAAGTCTTCTAAATTTAGAAAGAAATAAAATGCTAAAGGGATAGGGAGGGAGGAGAGAATAAGGGAGGGGTCTTTAGAGGGTAAGGTGAGAGAATAGGTCAAAGGGGCATATAAAAGGCTGTTTAGATTTGTGGGAATGGGAGGATAATGGAGGGATACTTGGAGTGGGGTACAGGTTAAGGAATAGGGCAAGGTAGCAGTTAGAAGTAAAATAGCGGAGTAATGAGGAATAGGAAATAAGAGATATGCACAAACATAACAAAAAACACTAGGAGTAGCATCTCTTAGGGAATGTATATGTTTATATATGTATGTGTGCATGCATGTACCTATGTCTGTATTTAAATATATGTTTGTATGTGTATATTAATACCTAAACAAAATACATATCCACACTTAATTGTAGCCTTGGAGGGAGGAAGGAGGGAAAATAAAAGTAAAAAGTGTACAGCAGAGAACATAAGAAAACCTGTAAGGAAGCAAAGAAAAGACAGACAGTTTTCAACATAATGCACAGTATTTAATATATAAGCTTTCTTGAAATGGAAATTTATCGCTATATATTTTGAAACTTCTTTTATATTCTGATGTGTACATGACTTTTTTCATTTCTTAATTCATATTTGTTTAGATATTTAAGTTTATAATGGATCTATTTCTTATGTATTTAAGTTTTATTATTCAAGTCTAAAATTAAAAAAAAATAAAAATGAGGCAAATTATACCCCATGCACACATGCACATCCTGTATGACTCTTCCACAAGTCTTCTTACAATTTTGCCAGAGATTGTCATCCAATGGTAAAGATCTTTCTCCTTTTTTGTTGACATTTATGGGAGTACCAACAAAGCAATTAATCAATTATCCCCCCCTGTCATCATATGACATGACCATCTTGTTTTTGGCTCACACATTTCTTAGATCATGCCATTTATTCTGTTCCTCTGTTTAGAGTTCTCTGACTGTAATGTATTGCAACCTACTTATACTCATGAGGAGCCCTTTCATTCTCTTTTTAGTATATATTAAGTTAAATTCATTGGAGACTCAGTTCTCTGAAGTCAAACTATGAAGGAAGGAAAAATATCACGTCACTAGGTGTAAAACAAATAATTTTTAGTTATAATCTAACTGAACTCTGTCTTAAAGTAAATGTAACTTCATTTTGCCTAAGAGAATCTCTCATTATTTTATGTAATTCTAGAAAAATACTTTCAGTATTTCAATTGATCTTTGATTCCATCAGCATGGAACAGGCAACAACTCATCTACATCTCCTCTTCTTTGTTTCATATGAAAGACTTCTGATACATACTTTATGGCCTTTTATGTAGTTATTTAGAACTTTTCTCCTAAACGTTTTGACATGTTGTACGTATGAGCATAGTAAATGGCCTATTCGTTTGTAATATTAAATTACTCTCTGGCTGACTGACTACCAAAGCTCTTTTAACCAATAACACAAAATAGTCAATTTGTATCCATCATATATATGCACATTATCTTTGCTTTCACAATTTTAAGAATTGAGAAATTGTGGTATTCCATAATTTCAGTCACATAACAAAATATTTTAGCATCATATATATACATATACATATACATACATACATACATACATACATACATACATACATACATACATACATCATCAAGGCAATTGAAGCTTCAGATCACTGAAACATTGTAATATCTTTCTTTCTTTCTACAATTTTCTTTATAATCTCTTTTTTAATGTGACCTCACCATTTTATGATGCTACACCCTCCACCACATATAAAGTTCTCCCCTTTTTTTGTTTTTGTTTTTTAAGAACAGCTCAGGAAAACAGTACCAATAGCAGCAAGAGTAGCAGTAGCAGTAACAGCAAAAACAAGAAATCCTATACCATATGTTCGATTTCCCAAATGCAATCTAGTCTGTTCTATGTTTCTATACAAGTTTCAGAACACATTATTGTAGTAGTTTTGTAAAATTGCTTGAGAAAAGCTATTTGTAAAGGCATTGTCTTTATGCTGAATACAACTCATAGGATGCATTTTACAGAAAATTTATACATGTGTACATTATTATCACAAAGATTTTATATAAATTATAAATTAGGTTAAAGGGACAGTAGTGTTTGCTGAAATCTCATTTTATTTTGTTTACTAGTATTATTGGGGGAAGCTAAGTGACTCATTGCATAGAATGCCAGGCGTTAAGTCAGGAAGACCTGAGTTTATGTCTGGCCTCTGATACTTATGAGCTATGTGACACTGGGCAAGTCACTTAACACTGTTTGCCTCAATGTTTGCTTTTTTTTCCTATCTGCAAAATGAGCTGGAGAAGGAAATGACAAACCACTTCAGTATCTTTGTCAAGAAAACCCCTAATGGTGCCACAAAAAGTCAGATACACTGAAGAACAACTGAACAACAAAAGGGAACCCAGGTGACATAGTTGATAGAGTGCCTGGAGTCAGAAAGATCCATCTTCCTAGTTCAAATCTGGCTTCAGATACTTACTAGTTCTGTGACCCTAAAGAAGTCACATACACCTGTTTACCTTAGTTCTGCTTCTATAAAATGGGCTAAAGAAGGAAATGGCAAACCATTCCAGTATCTTTTGCCAAGAAAACCAAAAATGAAATCGTGGAGATTTAGACATGAATGAACACTAGTAATGACATTCTTTTTTTTAATGTCTATTCGTTTAGCATCTTTTTTTTTTCCAGATATCTTGTGTTACCTCTAGCATGGATTTTCTCAGAGTCAATGCTGTCTACTTCTCTAATCTATTTCTCTTCCCATTATCATCTTGTTTGGTGTCATTTTCTCTTTCTTCTACAGCATGTGTAAGATTAGAATACTGGAATGGGAATGTTGTGCTTACATTCTCATAAATAAAGAAAACAATTTGTTTTAGACATGCTGAAAGATATATTCCATTTTCAACTATTTGTTATCTTCTTTTCTGTTTCAGCTTTAGATATGCTTATTTTCTCACTCATTTTTCCTCCTATTTATGAAAGGATGTTAATCAAGATATGTCATCTTCACACACACATACACAATTTGCTAAAGAAGCATATATAATTGGCTAGTATTGTTCTTATTTTCTGATTTTATATTTGGGAAGTGGTTAAGAGCTTTCTGTCTTTAGTAGTTTATGGGCTTCTTTATTCTCCTGTCTTTTTCCTTTCCCATTTCTGCCTCCTGGCTTCCCGAAATTCTTTTAAGGCCCAACTAAAAACATATGCCCCAACATATTTTTTTCAGTTTTCCTCTTGCCCATATTTTTATTTTCACTGAGAATTAAGAAATTTCTTCAATTACTTTAGAATATCTCACTGAGTTGTCCAGGTTTTCTCCATCTACTCTTCAACTCACTGCATAAGCATCATCATATTCTTTTGCTTATGTTCCTCAAAAGCTTTGCAATTTAAGATAATCCAATATCCATGGAATGATGTTACTTATTGCCTAGAAACTCAAAATAAAATGGAAGGACTCAATAGACTGAATTATCTTCATCAGGGTAGAAGCGAATCAATGGCTTCACATTGAAATGTGCCTTGCTCAATAGTGGACACATTTTCCCCCAACAGACAAGATCTGCAGAAAATAGAAATACTAATATCCAAGACACTATGAAAGTACTTCATGAATTTAACAATGCCTCACCCAAAGGGATGTATGGAAATGACTCTTGTGTTGTACAACCTTTTTTTTTTTTTTACTGTAATGATTTTGACAAAGTTCTAGTTCATATGCAATCAATTTTTCGTATGTCAGGAACATTGTTTAACATGGAGATGGCAAATTTCAGTTGTTGAGCTAAAAAAGCAAACTTCAAAAGTATAGCATAGGAGATATTTTACTAGATAGTAGTTCTTAAAGGGGAAAAATATCTCTCACTTTTTACAAGCCCTTCAAGCCAACAGTGTGACCTGACAGCTCCCCTATCTTACTATAGAAAACAAATCAAAATAAAATAAGAAGAAAAGTTTTTAAAAAAGAAATAAAATGTTAGGGTTAAGATGTATAAAGAGAGGGGCACAGTATTCCTCAATATAGGAAGACATCTTCCCTGGTCAGACTAGAACTGAGTATTTGTTCACTATTGGATGCTGCATTTTAGGAGGAGCTGATCTAGGTTCACAGGAGGGAAATGTGATGAAAACTAGAGTACAACACATGAAACATGAGCCAAATAGAAATAACAGGGGATATTCAGTCAGGAGGAGAGAAGACTTAGGGGAAACAAATAAACTCTCTTCAAACATCAAAGGGCTCTCATTAGGGTTTACACTTACTCTATTTGCCTCTAGAGGCAGAGCCAGAGGGAAATTGTGTATAGATTTTAATTGAAGTGAAGAGAGAAAATAGTGTTTCATTTTTAGAGTTGTAAAAAAGTTGAATGAATTTCCTTAGAAAATAGAGTGTACTCTTCTACCTCATCAGCAGTGTCCATACATCAATGGACGCATTGCATTGTTTGGGATGTTGTGGAAGTCATTCTTGGTTGTTTATTTAGGTGACCTCTGAGGTCCCTTCCAAGTAGGAGTGGATGGCACTACGGGATTCTAGTCATTTCAGCAAATAAATACGCAACTGGAAAGATAGTGGCAGTTGGCAAGAAGACATGGGTAGTTTGATCTTAACCAAAATAACTTAAGAAGGTAGGAAGGATTATTTTGACTGATTGGATAGACATCAAAGTGAAGACATAGCAAAGGGAAGGTTATCAAAAGTAACGTGTCTGATTTTTGAAATGAGGAAATGGAGAAAGCAAAGATCTTGTGTGAAAGGAAATATATTTTTGTAATGATGCAATTATAAAATAATATTTTAATATGAAACTTTTACTTAATAGAAAACAAAGCAAAACTTAATGGCATGAAGAAAATTAGAAATAAGATTATTGACAAAATAGCAATACTGCTAAATATAACCTACTAGAGAAATTAATCTGTAATTACAACTTATTTGTATTAAGAATATGATATTCTCTACCTTCTCAGCCTCAACCCTCATTCTTAGTAAGGAATAGATTATTTCTTTAGTTCACATGCAACTGATTTCCATTATTCATTTTTAATTTTACCCCCATGTGACTACTGCTATTCAAGTTTTTCTTCTTCTTTTTCTCTTAGTCTATTCCTTTACAAGAAATAATTATTTTCTGTTTACCCTTGAAAAAAACAAATAAGATCATTCTTAATTCATATCACCCTTAAAGACTGGAAATAAATATGCCTGAAAGAAAGAAAAATAAGCTGTGATTCGAGAGACCATTTTGAGAAGGATTGATGATTTCCCAATTAAGGTAGCTCATTAAGCAAGATTTCCCCCCTCAAAAAAAAATCAGGTTTCTTTCTAAGTTCCTTTCAACACTTAATTCCACTGAAAATGTTATTTGGTATATATATAAACTATAAGTGTGTGAGTATTTAGGTGTGTGTGTATATATATATATAAAATCAACATTTCTACACACCCACTTCTCCCCCAAAATGTCCACCAATTCTTTGTGTTTCTCCTAGTGTTGATGGCAAGGGAGTTTATTTCGTACTTGGAATGGAAAATATTTCATTCCAAAATGAGTTTGTAAATACTCAGCAACCTTGAAGCTAATGCAGTACTTTTTTTTTGTATAAATATAACAAATAACATTACTGGGCACTCAGAAATGTCAACAAGATTTCTCAGAAGTGAATAAGGCTAATATTTTTTTTACTAGTTTAACATTTACTGACTAAGCAATTAATTTTACCCATCTAAAGTAAGTCATTGTATTTTCCCAACCAAAAATACTATCTTTTAAAATCATCTATAAGGGTTCTACCCCAAGGCAGAACCAATATGGCAGAGTGAAATCAGTGACTTGCTTGAGCTCTCCCCCAAACCCTTCCAAATACCTATAAAAATGGCTCTAAACAAATTCTAAAGCAGCAGAACACACAAAAAGACAGAGTGAAACAAATTTCCAGCCTAAGACAACCTGGAAGATTGATCAGAAAAGTGTATCGCGCCAGACTGGTAGAAGAGCGCCATGTGGCGTGGGCATGCAGGCTGCAGCAAACCTGGAGCAGGCCTCAGAGGACTGAATTGCAGACAGCTGTGGTGGTTTCTAGACTCCTCAATCCACACATGCCAAAGACAACTTAGAAGGTCAGTGGGAACAGTCTGTTTCTGTGTTGCTGAGAGAGGAAAGCAGGGGCTAAGATCCATTCCCCAAGAGCGTGGCCCTGGGGGACAGCTGTCTCCTGAGCTTCTGGCCCACAGACTGAGGGGGAATCCAGTGGCTGATCAGAGAGGGATTGCAGGGATCTCTTTGCCAGTGCTGAGGCAGGAATCTCCTGCTTTGCCCATGTTTGGATCTGGGTCACAGTTCTGGGCACCGGTGCTGGGGTGAGGAGGAGGGCTGGCATGGTGAAGCTTGTAGGGGCTATGGACAGAAACTTTCCTCACGGTTACAGGACAGAAAGGAATACCTGTGCTCACAGGCCAGGAAAGGAGTAAACACCTCACCCCTTATCATACCACCTTGGAAGAACTGAAAATTTACAGGTCCCTACAAGTATCTCTGAAGACAGCTGTACAAACCCCAAAGCTTGGGATAGTACATTCTCCACAATGGATGCAGATTCTTACCTAAACAAAGAGTTTAAAACTCAAGTAATTGGCTGGGATCATAAGCAAGCAGTGCAAAAAAGAGTCAGACTATATCATCTTACTTTGGTGAAAAAGAAGATCAAAATATACAACCAGAAGAAGACAACAAAGTCAAAGCTCCTACATCCAAAGCCTCCAAGAAAAACATGAATCAGTCCCAGGCCTTGGAAGAGCTCCAAAGGGATTTTGAGAAGCAAGTAAGGGAAGTAGAGGAAAAACTGGGAAGAGAAATGAGAGTGATGCAAGAAAATCATGAAAAACAAGTCAACAGCTTGCTAAAGGAGACCCAAAAAAATACTGAAGAAAATAACACCTTAAAAAATAGCCTAACCCAAATGGCAAAGGAGGTCCAAAAAGCCAATGAGGAGAAGAATGCCCTAAAAAGAATAAATGGCCAAATGGAAAAGGAAGTCCAAAAGATTACTGAAGAAAATACTTCCTTAAAAATTAGAATAGAGCAATTGGAACCCTAGTGAGTTTATGAGAAATCAAGACACTGTAAAACAAATCCAAAAGAATGAAAAATTAGAAAACAATGTGAAATAGCTCATTAGAAAAACAACTGACCTGGAAAATAGATCCAGAAGAGAGAATTTAAAAATTATTGGACTATCTGAAATCCATGATCAAAAAAAGAGCCTAGACATCATCTTTCAAGAAATTATGAAGGAAAACTTCCCTGTTATAGTAGAACCAGAGGGCAAAATAGAAATTGAAAGAATCCACAGATCTCCTCCTGAAAGAGATCCCCAAAGGAAAACTCCTAGGAATATTATAGTGAAATTCCAGAGCTCCCAGGTCAAGGAGAAAATAGTACAAGCTGCCAGAAGGAAACAATTCAAGTACTGCAGAAACACAATCAAAATCTTGTGGAAGTAAATGTTGAAAACTGAAATAAATAAATTCATATTAAAAAAATTATAAGGAAAAATAAACTATGTAATTAAAGTCAAGTTAATTTCTCTCTAAATTAAATGTAATTTCAAATATGTAGAATATTTATTTTGTAATGAGGGGAGTAATAATAGAATTATGAGAAAATATTTTTATTTCAATGATAATTTGATCAGCTCAAACTAGCATAGTCATCTATCTATCTATCTATCTATATGTATGCACATATGTGTATACATATTATATAGGGATATATATGCAAACATATACATGCATTACATATATTACATACATGCATACACATACACATGTGTGTGTATGTGTGTATACCTGCCCAGAATAGAATTGGCAGTGGCAGAAGAAAGGCAGATCCTCCCCTCAGGTGATATGATAATCTTTCTAACTGCTCCTGCTATTCATTTGCAAAAAATACCCTAAGCCACTCGCATATTACATGGTGTGGTTTTTATTTCATTTTGTGAAAATATAATGATAATTTTATTTTAATTTTACTTTGTAACCCTGTCCAAATCACTTAAATTCTCCACATTCTAGGCAACATGCTACTACTTCAGTTTGCAGAGAAGTCACCCTGAATTAGAAGATTTTCCTCACCAAAGAATAATTCCCTATAAAAGATATGGCAAAGATCTACTATATATCTTAGCAATACTCTCTTCTGAAAAAGTTTGATTTTGGCTCTGTATCGTATTATCCTTTTCTCTATCTTGTAAAATGTAAGGTTTAATGGAATTCCTAAAAAGGGTTATATTTGTTCTTTTAAACAACAATCAGTCAATCAACTAATGGACAAATATTTAATAAGTACCTGCTCTGAGTCAGGCATTATTGCAGATATAGGGGATACAAAGAAGAAAAGAAAGTAGTGATGGCTTCAACAGTTTACATTCTATTGAATAAAAGAACAAATAATAGTGGGAAATATAAAATATAACACTGTGAATACAAAATAATTTTTAGCAGTAGTTGGTATGCAGGCATGTGTGTGTGTGTCTATCTGTATTGGGGATCTTACTTCCTTAAAAGAGAGAATGACGGTCTGTACAATTGATGTGCTATTCTAGTAAATGCAGTCTACAGGGGAAAAAATCTAGATTAAATTTAAGCACTTAATGTCATACTCTTGGTCTGAATTCACTAAATGCATGATCTTGAACAACCTCTATGGTACTCAGTTTCTTCATCTTTAAATGGGATGCTGGAACTAAATGGCTTCCACAGCCACTTATAACTATAAGTATAAGCTCTTAGTAACTCAAAATCGTATGTTTATGTACATTTCATGGACATAATAATTATATGTGTGTACACATATAAATGCATATGCACACATATAGAGAGGTGTGGTGACATGAAGGAAAGTGTGGTCTTCAGAGACTGAAGAACCTAGGTACAAACTACAACTCAAACACATACTGGCTGTGTGCCTCACTGAAGGCAAGTCATCTGTTTTTTTTTTCTCACATAGACAAATCCCTGTGACTATATAAATTAAAGATGTACAGTTGTCAGATGTCAGAAAAATTAAGTGACTTGCCCTGTGTCACAGACACAATTATTGGTAGCACTTGAAAATAAGTCTTTGTTTCTTGTTTGGTCCTCTATCTACTATGCCATGCTATCCTTTGTGGCATGGTACATCCTCCTCTTCTCTGCCTTTTGACTGCTCTGCCATCCTCTAGTTGCAGCTAAATTCCAACCCTCCCAGTCCTGCAGATCAGGGACTTACTTTTGCCTCTCCTTATATCTGTAATGCTTATCAGAATTCCTGGTACATAAAAGTTGCAATATACTACATTCTTAACAAATATTTATTAACTGATTGACTGGAAAGCTATTGTGAGAGCCATATGACAATAGTTGATAGTTGTTTGAATCTTATCTCTGACTTTATGGACAGTAATAAAAGCTAACTTTTTAAGAGATTTTTATGTTTTTAAAGATTTTTGTCTTCATGAAAGAACCAGGGAGGTAGGTGCTATTATTATTTCCATTTTCCAGATGAGGAAACTAAGTCTAAAAGTGTTTAAGTGACATGCCAGGGCATATAGTAAATGTCAGGGGTAGCATTTGAACTCAATTCTTCCTCATCCCAAGTCTAACAGCCCATTTTTGTATCACTAAGTTTCCTAATAGTATTTTGGTCAAAAATGTTAAATGAATGAACATCTGTATGTATAGCCATGTGTTTATTGACATATTCTATAGCATTCAGAGAAAAAAAAATCATAGATTAGTGCCCCCAGCAATTTTCTAATGGCATAATTTTTTGAATGGTTACCAGTCTGCATTAATGGATGGAATTTACCTACCTGGAATTTTCCTGTATTCATTATATCTCTGGTCTGGAAATACATATATACATTATACATACGTGCACAGATGCATTCATATATTCATCAACACAAAAATATGGAACGTTAAAATTAAGATAGTATGGCCATTTGACCACCCATGTCTAAACCCTATAAAGTTCTTGCCAAACCAATCATAGCTCTATTTGAAATTAATTTACTACAAAATATATCAAAGAAAGTATAATTTCAACAATTTTTGGACCTTTGAAATCAAATGGGTGTCATGGATAGGAGATCTAATGAGTCAATTTGATGTACACTAGACCTAGAATTGTCTTTAGAGTCTCATAAAGAAAAGTCAAGGGGGCAGCTAGGTTGCACAGTGGATAGAGCACTGGCACTGAAGTCAGGAGGACCTGAGTTCAAATGCGGCCTCAGACCAAACACTTGACATTAGCTGTGTGACCCTGGGCAAGTCACTTAACCCCAATTGCCTAAAAAAATAAAAAAGCAAGAAAGAGAAAGGCATCATTATTGTCCAGTCGTACTGGGTATTTAACCAAAATATCCTTGCTGTCTGTCAGATCTCAACTACTGATGGAAAGACAGTGAATAGACAATTTAAGCCTGGTGCTTACAAAACTACAATATGGTAAGCATTTATTGAAATGACTTATGTATTTGCCTACTTAGCTGTGTTCCAGAATCAATGCTATAAGTACACAGTTGAGTATACAAAGATTATGAAAATATCTTGAATAATTAGAATATATGCAATCTGAGACTAGAAATATTTTCTTAGATCTTTAGTCACATAAAATTTTTGATTGGCAAATTAGTATTTCAGATCTCACTTTCATTTTTCTCCTGCATTGCCATAACATAGATGTACAATCCCTTCTTTATTTTTTATTTTATTTTTTATTTTTTTTGCCAGGCAATGAAGTTAAGTGACTTTTTAAATCTTTGTTATTCACATGTTATGGTAAATTTATTCTCGGCATCAATAATGATTGAACATCGTTCTAATTTAATGGTGAATAGGCCTAATAACATTATTTTCCCTTCTAAAGTGATCGATATTTTCCTCAGGAATAGTCTGGCAAAAAATTTTTCTTGTAATACAATTTCAGCCTCTGGTACAAATACTCCTTCTTCTAAAAGAATAATTAATTTTGTGGGGCATGAAACAATTATGAGTATCTGTTTAACTTATAAAGTTAATTAGCCATTTCATCATCTACCATTTCTGTTGTTTTGTAGTGAATTTATAATAAAACACCTAAGAGATTTGTATGGTGCTACTGGGGAGCATAATGAAGAATAAACTGTAGAAACCTCTGTGGTCATCCCCTTCTAGAGGCCATATGAATTCATAGAAACAAAGAAAGAAAAGTAAAAGAATAAAGTTTACTAAAGAAAAATTCAAAATACAAGAGAAAGATTGAAAGTGAGAGGATGTCAGGAGATTGGAGTTTTGGAACAAATTTCTTCCAAAAGATTGTCATTTCTTGAGTACAAGCCATTTTTGTTTTTGATGGATACGCGATGCTTTTTGAAGGAATACATGAATTAACTTTCAGAAGACATGTTTGCTGAATTCCAGTTATTTCTAGAACCATGTGGTATAGCATGGGAGTCATAGCTTTATTGTTTTGGGTAGGGTGTTATGTATATAGTGAGAATCCTACCGATTAAAATCAGAAAAGTTGACATTTCAGATAATCTCTTGTCTAAGAAAATTGAAGCAAAATTACGGTTGAGCACCTTTGTCTCCTTTCTGACATGCTATCATCACCCCATCCATCTTGAATGACAGAACTATTTCTTCTTTGATCCTATTCTTTCCTCCAAAATATCTTTGAGGAATCTTCTTGTCTTTAGTCAACTTTGACAGCTCATTCTTACCATTTTCCCAATCACTCAGGTTTCCAACTTGCTGATCTTACAGGACTCTGCACTCTCACTTATTGCCCCCTCTTCCTGTTTTCAGTCAGGTGTCAAATCTTGTTAATTCCACTTCATAAATTTTTTGTATCCATTTCTTTGTCACTGCTTTGCCACAGTTACTCTAGTTTCAGGCCCTGATGATGATTTTCTCACTAAAATAATTGACATTGTATCCTAATTGGTCTCATTGCCTTCAGGCTCCATCTTTTCCAATCCATCCTTCACACAGCTGCCAAATTTTCATACTTAAAAGTGCATATGGGAACATGTGACTCTTCAGCTAAAAAAAAAAAGAATAAGAAGTTTTAGTGGCTTCTTATTCCCTTCAGGAAAAAATACAAATCCCTCTATTTGGCGTGTAAAGTCCTTTCCCATCTAGTTCCAGTCTAGCTTTCCTAACTAATTACACATTACTGTCACTCAGGCACTGTATATTCCAGACAAACTAGGCTACTTGATGTTTCCTGTTATTAATATTTTACATCTTCTCTAGGTGAATCTTCACATATTTTCTCCTATATTTATAATGGTCTCCCTCCTCACTTCTGACTCTTGGTTTATCTTTCTAGGCTCAGATCAGTTGTTACTTCTTTCTGCATCCAGGGCCATCTCTACTCATCCTGATCTGTAACTAGTCACTGGACCTAGATAGCTCCAGAGGAAAAAGTGAGGGAGGGTAGTGACTTTGCACAGCCCTGACTCACTTAAATGCAACTCACTTGCATGCCATGCCATCACCTCCCTAATGTTGAGAACAAAGGTCAAATAGTAACATTGATTCTTAAAATTGTACCCCTGATACAAAACAGTGTGTGTTTATTTTGTTGAACTGCTACATTTATTATTTAAAAACTACCCTCAAATAGAATGCATGCTCCTTGAGAGTTAGGACAGTCTTACTTTTGAATTCATAGTCCTAGAGCATACATGAAGAAGAAGACAATAAATATGTTTTGATTGTCTTGATTCCATGCTTTAATGTTCCTCATTTTATAATTATAGATCTCTGGCACAACATTTTATTTACTCTAGATTATTTGATATACATTCCATTAAAAATTTAAGTTGGTTGAAGAATTCCCTGCGCATCTACATTTATCTCTTAGACTACTTTTCATTTTCTCCAAATCAGAATGACATAAAATGCATTTTTAAGAGTAAGAAAAACATTTGAAATGGGAAGAGAATACTTCTGAGGTAGGAGATAACATATTTAATATGCTGTCACACTCAGTTGACTTAATCTGACATTATCCACATTCCTGGATCCATGAATTGTCTGAGGATAACCAGACATTATCACTCCTTGACTATTTTTCTTTTCTTTTTTTTTCTGTAAAGTTACATTTGTTTTTATTTTATTTTTAAAATTAATTTATTTTGATTTATCAGCAATCACTTCCATATTCTATTGACTTGAAAATTTTTCTCCCCCTTCCTCTCCACCACCCTCCCCAAGACGGCACACAATCTGATATAGGATTTACATTTACATTCCTATTAAACATATTTTCACATTACTGAAGTTGTAAGTAAAAATTAAAACCAAAAGAAGGAATCATTAGCAAGATGACACAAAACTCAACAAAAGGTACAAATAAGTAATAGTGATTCAACTTCCATTAATTCTTTCTTTGGATGTGGACAGCATTTTCCATCATGAGGCCTCTGGAGATGTCTGAGATCCTTGTAATGCTGAGGAGGGCTCAGTTTAACAATATTAGTCATTGCATAATGTGGCTGTTATTGTGTAAAAAGTCCTCTTGGTTCTGCTCACTTCACTCAGCATCAGACCATATAAGTCTTTCCAGGTTTTCCTGAAGTCAGCCTGTTCATCATTTCTTATAGCACGATAGCATTCCATTACATTCATATACCACAACTTGCTCAGCCATTCCCCAATTGATGGGCATCCTCTCAATTTCCAATTCTTTGCCACCACAAAAAGAGCTGCTATGAATACTTTTGTACATGTGGGTCCTTTTCCCATTTCTATGGTCTCTTTGGGATGTAGCCCTAGAAGTGCTATTGCTGGATCAAAGGGTATGCACATTTTTGTAGCTCCTTGGGCATAGCTCCAAATTGTTCTCCAAAATGGTTGGATCATTTCACAACTCCAACAACAATGTATTAGGGTTCCAATTTTCCCACATCTTCTCCAACATTTATCATTTTCCTGTTTTGTCATGTTGGCCAATCTCATAGGTGTGATGTGGTACCTCAGAGTTGTTTTGATTTGCATTTCTCTAATCAATAAGGATTTAGAGCATTTTTTCATATGACTTAATGTCTTCATCTGAAAACTGTCTGTACATATTCTTTGAACATTTATCAATTGGGGAATGGCCTGTAGTCATATAAATTTGTCTTTATTCTCTATGTATTTTAGAAATGAGGCCTTTATCAGAGAGACAGGTTGTAAAAATTCTTTCCCAATTTTCTACCTTCCTTCTAATCTTAGTTCCATTGGCTTTGTTTGTGCAAAAGCTTTTCAATTTCATGTAATCCAAATTATCCATTTTGCTTTTCATAATGTTCTCTATCTCCTGTTTGGTCATGAATTCTTCTGTTCTCCATAGATCTGATATAGGTGAACTATTCCTTGTTCTCCCAGTGTACTTATAGAATAAGCATTTATATCTGAGTCGTGAACCCATTTTGACTTTAGTTTGGTATATGGTGTGAGATTTGGGCCTATGCCTAGTTTCTGCCACACTCTTTTCCAGTTTTCCTAGCAGTTTTTTTCAAAGAGTGGATTCTTATCCCAGAAGCTGGGGTCTTTGGGTTTATCAAATAATAGATTACTATAGTCTTTGACTACTGTGTCTTGCATAGGTGCTGAGGCACTTAGTGGTTTTCTGAGCCCGCCTCCACTGTTTCCCCCACCCTTACCGAGGCACCTGGAGGTACAGGTGTTGCTGCTTGTCTGCTCCACCGCCTGGGCTTCAGGATCTCTTCCTGTTGTTCTGACAGCTTACCTGGTGCTGGGCTAGAATCAGCAAGTCTGGGGCTTTATGAAGACTTCAGTCTTCTTTCTTTGGCTCCTTTCAGATGAATGCTGCATGGTACTTATCCGACTAGGGCCCCCTGTAGTGCTGCTTCCCCTATTTTTGTTGAAGCACTGGGAGACCCATTTGCTGGGCTGCTGCACTGCTGCTCCCCGTCTTTCTTCCAGTTCATCTGTTCCTGTTTTTTTTTTGGGGGGTGATATTTTCTGGGTTTTCAGAGGTTGACAGGGGAGAGTGAGAGTGACTACCTTTTCACTCTGCCATCTTGGCTTTCAGAACCGGGTCCATTTCCTGTCTAACTATTTTTCACATGTCCCAAACTCTGTCCTCCAGAGATGCCCAAGTTTTCTCTAAAGACTTTCTCTTGTTAAGCCAAACAATTTACCTTGTGAAACTGTGAGATTATGCTAACTTTTCCCATTTGCAGCTTGGCCATTCCTTTTGCCTTACCACCCTATACAAACTTTATTCCCAGCACCCTCTTTGGGTACCCCAGAACTTTTTGTGTGGCACCTTCAGCTAAAATTCACTTTCAGCTCTCCCTCCTTCAAATCAAAGTCAATTGCAAGTAGATTCATCATTCCCTGATGTTATGGCCCTATTTGAGAATGAAGGACAAACCACAACCACATACTTCCCCTGATTAAAACCTCAATTTTGCTTATATTGGTTGTTTTCTATTGAATTCAGGTTGATAATGCAATGAAATGAGATGATTTACTTAAATAATTTTATAAATCTTAAGAAATGGAGGATAAATGACTACTCCACCTCTTCCCCTTTTACCTAGACTCATCCTTTTGAATAAGGCACATCATTTCTAGAACCTCTTCTTAATCATGTTTTCTAGTGGACAATATACCAGCGATACTCAGTACTTGGGATTTTTCTTCATAAAATTGGAATCCCCAGTTCATTCTGCTTATCATGCATATTTTCTGTATTTGTTCTTAGATGTGTAAGTCCATTGATTATGTGAAATGCTGCCTTGCTTCAGGCATTTTTTTTTTACTTCTATGAATTTCTGAATAGTTCTACTCTTCTCCATCCTATAGTATATTGCAATATATAGTTTGGTAGAATCATATTGACAAAATCTTTCTATAACTTTCTGCCTCCCATTTCAGTGGAAAAACCTTGCTACTATACATGTAAGACTTCTGGCAAACACATTATTTCCTGTTCTTTTTAGCAGCACACTTTGGCAAGCAAGGATCCTATCATACTATCTTGTTTAGCAATTCTTTAGAAATTTAAATCCCATTATTATTTTCTCAATAAGGTATTTATTTCCCAAACCTTTTTTTTCTTCTGAAACCTTCACTTTTGATAAGATCAAATGAATAAAAAAAAATCGCTTTCCTAAAACTTTATAAGCCCAAGATAATGACTTCCCATTTTCTTTTAAAATCACCAAAGGATGTGTAATTATTCTTTTGGATATATATTTTATCTGGTACCTAAAGACGTGAAGGGCTAAATATATAATCAGAGGTCACCTAAGTGAACTGTTGGGATATAAATTAGAGAATTTTATTCATCCCAATTAGAAAAGATGCAAAGATTTAATTCACTAAATATTAAGTACCATTACATACAAGTACTGGACATGATGAATTTCAAAAATGACAAATATAAAATAATAAAATTCTTTTAAAATTGATTTAAGAAAAATATTGGCCTGAACTTTTTTTTCTTCTCTTTAACTAGCTCCCAGGTACAGAAATTATCTTGACTAAATACAGATGATCAACCAGCAAATTTCAGGGACCTTGAATATAATCCATTCCAGCCTTCTCACTTGTTAGATGAATAAACTGAAAGTTTAAGTGACTTATACTTAGTCACATAATATTTATATGAGCATAGTATTTATATTGTCTTTCCTGTGTCAGCACTAGGAATTAATGCCAAACCCACTGTACCATTTTTAAATTTAAGATTAAAAAAAAAAGGAACAAGGTTATATTTGCATTAAGTGGTGACACAAATACTTCATTTCTTATGATTGCCCTTTTTAAATCAAGGTCATATCTAAAATAGGCCTTGATTTCTTTGTTCCTAAATGAAAGCTGCTATGTAGAAGCAATGCCATGTCATAGTTTCATAATCAGGAAGATGTAATCAACTGGTAATTTAGAAATGGCTACTTGATACTGTTATTTTCAGCAACTTAATCATAATAGGATGTTTCATTAGTAACATCTGAGAGCAATCAGATGTCTCAAGTGTACCAAGTGTTCTGATGACCTGATATAATTCTATCTATGCCTTTCTCAGATTAATATCAAGCCCCTTATTGAAATGAAAAATTGTTCCTATTTCTTTACTGACAGTGCTTTACTTTGGGTTCTGCTATGAATTTTGATCATTTAATTAAATGGGAATTACATTTTAGTATCTGATAACTTTCTTAAAAGGAAGTGGTCGCAGTAATGTTAATTCTTGATGTCACTTTCTTATTTCCATGTTGTTTAATGGTATTGATATAATTTAGTGACCTACAAAGCAGGAAAAAAAAAAGAGGAGTACTTTGAATTCATGCTCTGGGTAAGGATTTCTTAGGCTAAATAACTTCTTAGGTTCTTTCAAATTGACTGATTATATTTATAGATGTTTTAGCCTGGTAAATAGAAGACTTTGGAAATACATAAGATCATAATGAGGAAGGGATGTCAAATTCATTCTCTTTGGCCCCAGAGAACATAACAAGGAATAATATGTTAAAGTTAAAAAGATGTAGGGCTTTTTTTTTTTTTGCTTTGAATAGTTTTTTAGTTTCTCCACCATCACAAATCAAGAACATTTTAGTGTTCATTTTTACAAGATTTTGAATCCCAAATTTTTCTCCCTCTCCTCTTTCTTCCCCGCAGACCCCTTCTGAAAATGATAGGGAGTTACATATATCTATATCTATATCTATATCTATATCTATATCTATATCTATATCTATATCTATATCTATATCTATATCTATATCTATATCTATATCTATATCTATATCTATATCTATATCTATCTGTCTATATCATCTATATCTATGTCTATATCTATATCTATGTCTATATCTATATCTATATCTATATCTGTCTATATCATCTATATCTATATCTATGTCTATATCATCTATATCTATATCTATATCTATATCTATATCTATATCTATATCTATATCTATGTCTATGTCTATGTCTATGTCTATGTCTATATCTATATCTATATCTATCTATATCTATATCTATATCTATGCCTATATCTATGTCTATATCTATATCTATGTCTATATATATCTATATCTGTCTATATCATCTATATCTATATCTATGTCTATATCATCTATATCTATATCTATATCTATATCTATATCTATATCTATATCTATATCTATATCTATATCTATATCTATCTATATCTATATCTATATCTATATCTATATCTATATCTATGTCTATGTCTATGTCTATGTCTATGTCTATGTCTATGTCTATGTCTATGTCTACGTCTACGTCTACGTCTACGTCTACGTCTACGTCTACGTCTACGTCTACGTATATGTCTATGTCTATGTCTATGTCTATATCTATATCTATATCTATATCATCTATATCTGTATCCGTATCCGTATCCATATCCGTATCCGTATCCGTATCCGTATCCATATCCGTATCCGTATCCGTATCTGTATCTGTATCCGTATCTCTATCTGTATCTGTATCTATATCTATGTCTGTATCTGTATCTATATCTATATCTGTATCTATATCTATATCTGTATCTGTATCTATATCTATATCTATATCTATATCTATATCTATATCTATATCTATATCTATATCTATATCTATATCTATATCTATATCTATATCCACACACACATATATGCATATACATACACACACATACATACATACATACATACATATATATATATATATATATATATATATATATATATATATATATATATATGAGAGAGAGAGAGAGAGAGAGAGAGAGAGTATATGGGGCTATCATGTAAAACATATTTCCATATTAATCACAGCTGTAGAAGAAGAAACAGATTAAAAGTTAAAAGAAAACACGAGAAAGAATAAAGTAAGTGAAAAATATGCACTTCAATCTACTTTCAGAGTCCATCAGTTTTTTATCTGTATATGGCTAGCATTTTCCTTCATGAGTCCCTTGTACTTGTCTTGGGTAATTGTGTTGCTGAGAAAAGCTGATTCATTCATAACTGATCATCATATGATGTTGCTGACACCACTTACAGAGTTTTCCTGATTCTGCTCATTTCACCTTGCATCAATTCGTACAAGTTTTTCCAGGTTTTTATTTACTCCGTGTGTGTCTTTCTGCATCAAATATGTTTCTTTGTAAGCAATGTATTGTAGGGCACTGGTTTTTGATCCACTCTGCTATCTGCTTCCATTTTATGTGAGAATTCATTCCATTCATAGTTATGATTACTACCTAAGTATTTCCCTCCATCCTGTTCTTGCTCCTGTTTGTTCTCTCTCTCACCCTTTCTCATATCAATAATCTTTTGCTTCTATTTACCATGTACCCTGACCTGATCTCCCTTCTCTCAGACCATATACCACCTTCCTTTATTTAATCTCCTCCCTTCCTGCTTCCTTGTTGGGTAAGATAGATTTCTATATTCATCTGATTTTATATAGTGTTCTCTCTTTGAGAAAATACTGATAAGAATAAGGTTTAAGCATTGCCCTTTGACCCTCCCATCTTCTCCTACACTATAATAGGTTTTTCTTGCCTTTTCATGTAAAAAAATTTACCCCATTCCAGTTCGCTCTTATTTCTGCACCCAGTGTACTCCTCCTTGTCATCCTTATCTTTTATATGCCATTCTCTCAAATATACCTAATACCCATAGCCTCTGTCTATGTTATTTTCCTACTATCCATGCTATAAGTGATCCAATTTATTACATCGTAATTAATTAATTTTTATTTTTCAACATTCACTTCCATTTTGAGTGCCAAATTTTCTCCGAATCTCGTCCCTCCCCACACCCCAAGATAGCTGCATTCTGAATACCCCCTTCCCCTAATCTGCCTTCTTTTCTATCCCCTCCCTTTTCTTATCCCCTTCCCTTTCTATTTTTCTGTAGTGCAGGATGGATTTCTATACCCCATTACCTGTATATGTTATTTCCCAGTTGCATGTGAAAACAATTTTTAACATTTGTTTTGAAAACTTTGGATTCCAAATTTTCTCCCTTCCTTCCTCCCCACCCACCCTCATTGAGAGGGCAAACAATTTGAAATAGGTTATACTTGTGTAGTCATGCAAAATAATTCCATAGTAGTCCACTGTGAAAAACCATATTTCCTTGCATCCTATCACATCCCCCATTTATTCTAATCTCTCTTTTGATCCTGTCATTCCTCAGAAATATTTCCTTCTTATTTCCTCCTCCCCCAATCTCTCCTCCCCTCTATCATCCCCTCATTCTCTTATCCTGTTCTCCCCTATTTTCCTGAAGGGTAAGGTAGATTACCATACCCAATTGAGTATGTATGCTATTCCCTCCTTAAGTCAAATCTGATGAGAGTAAGTTTCACTCATTCCTGTTCACTTGTTTTTCATGATTTTCTTGCATCACTATGAGTTTTTCCTGTACTTCTCTCACTTGCTTCTCAAAATACTTTTTGAGCTCTTCCATGGTCTGGAGCAATTCATATTTTTCTTGGAGGCTTTCACTTTGTTGTCTTCTTCTGGTAGTATGTTTTGATCTTCTTTGTCACCAAAGAAAAGATTCTACGCTCTGACTTTTTATGCATAGGAATGTATAGCAATAAACAGAGTGTTCCTTAAAAGGATGAGTAGCATCTGTGGAAAAACCATCAACAACGATTATATATAAGGAGGATAAGCTAGAAGAATTTCTAATAAGATTGGGAGTGAAACAAGTGTGTCAATTATTTCCACTGTTATTCAATATTGTGCTAGAAATGCTAGCTTTAGCAATCAGAGAACAAATTGAAGGAATTAGAGTAGGCAAAGCAAAAAAAGAAAGCTATCATTCTTTGCAGATGATATGATTATATACTTAGAGAATACTAGAGAATCAAGTAAAAATTTATTTGATATAGTAAACAACGTTAGCCAAATTGTAGGATATAAAATAAACCCACATAAGTCGTTAGCATTTCTACATATTACTGACAAAGCCCAACAGCAAGAAATAAAAATGGAATTTCTATTTAAAGTTACTCTAGACAATATACAATATTTGGGAGTCTACCTGCCAAGACAAACTCAGGAATTATATGAACAGAATTACAAATCATTTTTCATATAAATGGAAAAATATCAGTTGCTCATGGGTAGAATAAGCTAATGTAATAAAAATAATGATTCTACCTAAATTAATTTATTTAGTGCCATACCAATCAAACTAACTAACATTATTCTATAGAGCTAGAAATTTTTTTTTAAATAATCTTGAAGAAAAAGAGGTCCAGACTATCAAGGGAATGAATGAAAAGAAATGCAAGGGAAGTTGGCCTAGCTGCATCAGATCTTAAAATGTTTTATAAAGCACCAATCATTAAAACTACCTAGTACTGGCTAAGAAACAGAGTGGGTGGATCAGTGGAATAGGTTACCTACATAAGACACAGTAATCAGACTGCAGTAATTTGTTTGATAAACCCCAAAATCCAACTTTTGGGATAAAAAACTCTCTTTTTAACAAAAGCTTCTGGGTAAACTGAAAAATAATATGGCAGAAACTGGGCGCAGACACACATCTTATACCCTATACCGAGATAAAGTCAGAATGAGTATAGTATTTAGATATAAAGACTAATACTAAAAGCACATTAGGAGAGCAAGGAACAGTTTACCTCTCAGATTTGAGAATGGAAGAATTTATGACTAAAAAAGAGGTAGAGAACAATATGAAATGCAAAATAGGTAATTTTGATTATGTTAAATTGAAAAGTGTTTTCATGAACTTAGCCAAAGCAACCAAGATTAGAAGGAAAGCAGAAAAATGGGAAATAATTTTTACATCCAGTGTCTCTGATAAAGGTGTCATTTCTAAAATACATAGAAAACGGAGTCAAATTTATAAGAATACAAGTCATCCCCAAATGACAAATGATCAAAGGATGTGAACAGGCAGTTTTCAGTTTCAGAAATTAAAGCTATCTGTGGACATAAAAATGTTCTATATCATTATTAGAGAAATACAAATTAAAACAACTCTGAGGTACCACATTACATCTTTCAGATTGGCTAACATTGCAAAACATTAAAATGATAAATGTTCAGGAAGATATGGGAAAATTCAAATGCTAATGCATTGTTGGTGGAGTTGTGAACTGATCCAACCATTCCAGAAAATAATTTGGAACTATCCTTAAAGACCTATTAAACTGTACATATCTTTTGACCCTGCCATACTACTTCTAGGTCTGTATCCTAAAGAAATCATAAAAATAGGAAAAGAACCCACAGGTACAAAAATATTTATAGCAGCTCTTGCTGTGGTGGTAACAAATTGGAAGTTCAGGGGACGCCTATCCATTGGGGAATGGCTGAACAAGTTGTCATATATGAATATGATGGAATAATTTTGGTCTATAACAAATATGAGTAGGTAGACTTCATAAAAACCTGGAAACACTCACATTAACTTATGGAGCAGAATCTGAACAACACTGTACACAGTAATAGCAATATTGTGCAGTGACTGACTTTGACAGACTTAGCTCTTCTCAGCAATATGAGGATCTGAGACAACTCCCAAAAAACTCATGATGGAACATGCAATCCACATTCAGAAAAAAAAAAAAAAGATCTGTGGAGTGTGAATACAGATAGAAATATATTATTTACTCTCTTTTTTGTTTACTTAGATGTTTTTCTTCTTTATCATGGTTTTTCCCATTCATACTAATTCTTATTTATAACATGACTAATATGAAAATTTAATGTAAATGTATATATATATACATATATATATACACATATATATACATATATATATATATATATATATATATATATATATATATATATATATGTATATATATGTGTATATATATATATAGCCTATATCCAATAGTCCACCATTTTAGGAGGGGGGAGTGGAGGGAACAGGATAAATTCGGAACTCAAAATGTTTTGGAAGTGAATGTTGAAAACTAAAAATAAAATAATATTAATAATAAAAAGAATAGCAAAGTCTATCACAGTTGATTGTAATACGATGTTTCTGATTATTGTGTATAGTGTTCTACTGGTACTGCTCATTTCACTTTCAATCAGTTCATGTAAGTATTTTCAGGGTTTTCTGAAAGCATCTTGCTCATCATTTCTTATAGTACAGTAGTATTCCATCACAATCATACACCACAACTTATTCGGCCATTCCCTAACTGATGAGCATCCCCTCAATTTGCAATTCTTTGCCACCACAAGAAGAGCAGATATTATATATATCTGGTTCCAATCTTGCTTCTGATGAATATTTGCTGTATGACGAGGGAAAGGAACTTATTTTTTCTGAACTGCAGTTCCCTGCTATGTAAAATGAGAGCAAAAAATACCTGTAGTACCTTTCTCACAGGTTAGTTGTGACACTCAAACTACATAAAGTCTATTCAATATTCTAAAACAAAATGTCAATTTATAATCATTTTACAAACACCAAAATGTGACCAATGAGGAAGGGCACAAACATTTGTTAAACACTTAATATGTGTTAGCAACTGTCCTAAGTACATTATAAATATCACCTCATTTAATCCCCACCATAACTTTGGGAGGTAGGCTCCATTGTTATTCCCATTTTAAAGGTGAAGAAACAGAGCCAAATTCAGTGACTTGCCCAAGGTAACACAGTTAGAAATTTTCTGAAGGTATATTTGAACTCAGGACTTCTTGACTCTACACCCAATGTTGTATTTATCCATTAGATTATCAAGGAGCCTAAGAGGCTTGCCTGAGGTTGCACAGGAAATGAGTAACAAAACCTACATTAGTTCAGAGCTTCTTCTGACTACATATCTAAATGTTATTTTTACTATGCTACCTCTCACAGTGTGACTAAAGTGACTTTTATTATCTAATCTGTCTTTAAAAGGTAGTATTGTACAAATTAATAGAGAAATAAACTCTGAATCAGAAAGACCTGGGTTCAAGTCCTCCATGTGACATTGGTTGACTCTAAGAACTCAAGAACTTTAAACATTTCTGTCCTCCACAGAACTTTTTAAGACTATAAACTATCCAATTCATAGTTTCTTTTTTCAGAAATACATGGTAATGATCTTATTTTTGCTCTCTTTTCCTCTTTCTGTATTCTATCTATTTTTATTTTGCATCTCAGAAAATCCTTCGATATACTTCTAAAAGTATTGATTTAATACCTAATACAGCCAGCCCTAGATCTCCTGTTCCTTCCCATGAGTAAAATAATAGACCATGGGTTCCTGAGTCTTGTTTGAATGAAGAATTCTGGAATTATGTCATTAGCTTTTTAAAAGAATAACGCGTGAATGTTCTATTTTGTTCAAATTACATTGCATTGTGTTAATCTGCCACAAATACCCTGATGTTTATGCCTAGACATATATTTTTTTTCCTTCATTTTTAAACCTCATATGATTCTTAAATTATATTTATTATAAAAGTTGCAAGTCAAGTCCATTCAGTTGATGTTGTTAAATATGAGGAAATCCACTTATCTCAGCAGAACAGAAAAGCTTTCTACATGTAGTATTTTATTCTAAGAGTTCTCTGTATTTAAAACAGATTTTTTTTACCATTTACCATTTTTAACATTTTTCCCAGTATCTTATGAAATATGAGTCATAATATACCGTTTTAATGAAATCCATGATTTCTTATTAGCTCCAGAGAAGCAGGGTAAAAGGACAGGATTTAAAAAGTATCTTTTCTAGTACTCACAAGACCCTTTCCAAATCATCTTTCTGTAAAATAGGAAGACGGAAATGGTCAAGTAATTGCTTACAAGATAATACTGACAATTTAATCAAGAATAATTACTTGATAACAGCACGTATTTATAGAACTCAATACCTCAAAACATTTATTTCTATTATATATTTATTTTATCATAATAGCCCTACAGCACAGATTTAATGAAGAATTTAAATGAACACATTTAAATAAAAAAGAGATCAATAAACTCGTTACTCCATTTGAAAAATAGATCAAAAACTTCAGTATTTCCATTTGATGCTAATTTATACATATACAAGTTCTTCCTATAAAGTTTCAATATAACTTAATTCTTGACAAGAATATATCGCAAAACAATTTGTTATATCCAGATGTAGTGTAACGAATTGGAAAAGGAACCAGATTGTTTGGCCATAATCATGATTCTACAACAAACTGATTCCCAAAACTTTATTTAATGTTTCTGAACCTCACTTTCCTTACTTGTAAAATATATTTAAAAAAAGAGTTGGATAGTAGTATCATCCTCAGAAGCTAAAATTCTGTGTTTCTATTTTCTTGTGATCTTACAGATTTCTTATGACTTTTTAAAAAAAAAATTTATTAATTTATTTTGATTTATCAACAATCACTTCCACATTCTTTTGACTTGAAATTTTTTCTCCTCCTTCCCCCCCCCCTTCTGAGATGGCACATAATCTAATATAGGCTTTACATTTACATTCCTATTAAACATTATTTTCACCATAGTGAAGTCGTAAGTAAAAATTAAAAACAATAGGAGGAACCATCAGAAAGATAAAACAAACTCAACAGAAGGTAAAAATAAGTGATAGCAATTCGACTTCCATAGTTCTTTCTTTGAATGTGAACAGCATTACCCATCCTGAGGCCTCTGGAAATGTCTTAGATCCTCATCATGCTGAGAAAGTTTCCATTTAACAATCTTAGTCATTGCATAACGTGGCTGTTATTGTGTACAAAGTCCTCTTGGTTCTGCTCACTTCACTCAGCTTCAGACCATATAAGTCTTTCCAGGTTTTTCTGAAGTCAGCCTGTTCATCATTTCTTATAGCACAATAGTACTCCATTGCATTCATATACCACAACTTGCTCAGCCATTCCCCAATTGATGGGCATCCTCTCAATTTCCAATTCTTTGCCACCACAAAAAGAGCTGCTATGAATATTTTTGTACATGTGGGTCCTTTTCCCATTTGTTTGATCTCTTTGGGATATAGCCCTAGAAGTGCTATTGCTGGATCAAAGGGTATGCACATTTTTGTAGCCCTTTGGGCATAGTTCCAAATTATTCTCCAAAATGTTTGGATCATTTCACAACTCCACCAACAATGTATTAGTTTCCAATTTTCCCACATCCTCCAACATTTATCATTTTCCTGTTTTGTCATGTTGGCCAATCTGATAGGTGTGATGTGGTACCTCAGAGTTGTTTTGATTTGCATTTCTCTAATCAATAAGATTTAGAGCATTTTTTCATATGACTATAGATGGCTTTAATTTCTTCATCTGAGAACTGTCTGTTCATATCCTTTGACCATTTATCAATTGGGGAATGGCTTGTGTTCTTATAAATTTGTCTTAATTCTCTATATATTTTAGAAATGAGGCCTTTCAGAAGACTGGTTGTAAAAATTCTTTCCCAATTTTCTACCTTCCTTCTAATCTTAGTTGCATTGGCTTTGTTTGTGCAAAAACTTTTCAATTTAATGTAATCAAAATTATCCATTTTGCTTTTCATAATGTTCTCTATCTCCTGTTTGGTCATGAATTCTTCTGTTCTCCATAGATCTGATAGGTAAACTATTCCTTGTTCTCCCAGTTTACTTATGGTATCAGCCTTTATATCTAAGTCCTGAACCCATTTTGACTTTATTTTGGTATATGGTGTGAGATGTGGGTCTATGCCTAGTTTCTGCCATACTCTTTTCCAGTTTTCCCAGCAGTTTTTTTAAAGAGTGGGTTCTTATCCCAGAAGCTGGGGTCTTTGGGTTTATCAAATAATAGATTACTATAGTCATTGACTACTGTGTCTTGCATATTTAACCTATTCCACTGATCCACCTCCCTATTTCTTAGCCAGTACCAAGCAGTTTTGATGATTGCTGCTTTATAATACAATTTAAGATCTGGAATTGCTAGGCCACCTTCCCCTGCATTTCTTTTCATTAGTTCCTTTGATATTCTGGACCTTTTGTTTTTCCAAATGAATCTTGTTATTATTTTTTCTAACTCTATAAAATAATTTTTGGTAGTTTGATTGGTATGGCACTGAATAAGTAAATTAGCTTAGGTAGGATTGTCATTTTTATTATATTATCTCGGCCTACCCATGAGCAACTGATGTTTTTCCAATTATTTAGATCTGATTTTATTTGTGTGAAAAGTGTTTTGTAATTGTGTTCATAGAGTTCCTGGGTTTGTTTCGGAGGTAGACTCCTAAATATTTTATAATGTCTACAGTAAGTTTAAATGGGATTTCTCTTTCTATCTCTTGCTGTTGGGCTTTGTTGGTAATAATAGAAATGCTGATGATTTATGTGGGTTTATTTTATAGCCTGCAACTTTGCTAAAGTTGTTTATTATTTCAAGTAGTTTTTTACTTGATTCTCTAGGATTCTCTAAGTATATCATCATGTCATCTGCAAAGAGTGATAGCTTTGTTTCTTCTTTGCCTATTCTAATGCCTTCAATTTCTTTTTCTTCTCTTATTGCTAAAGCTAAGGTTTCCAGTACAATATTGAATAACAGTGGTGATAATGGACATCCTTGTTTCACCCCGATCTTATTGGAAATGCTTCTAGCCTGTCCCCATTACATATAATGCTTGCTGAAGGTTTTAGATATGCTATTTATTATTTTAAGGAAGACTCCATTTATACCTATGCTTTCTAGTGTTTTTAATAGGAATGGGTGTTGTATTTTATCAAAAGCTTTTTCTGCATCTATTGAGATGATCATGTGGTTTCTGTTGGTTTTGTTGTTGATATGCTCAATGATGCTGATAGTTTTCCTAATATTGAACCAACCCTGCATTCCTGGTATAAATCCTACCTGGTCATAGTGTATTATTCTTGTGATAAGTTGCTGCAATCTACTTGCTAGTATTTTGTTTAAAATTTTTGCATCTATATTCATTAGAGAAATTGGTCTATAATTTTCTTTCTCTATTTTGACTCTTCCTGGTTTAGGTATCAACACCATATTTGTATCATAAAAAGAATTTGGTAAGACTCCTTCTTCACCTATTTTCCCAAATAGTCTATATAGTATTGGAATTAATTGTTCTTTAAATGTTTGATAGAATTCACATGTAAATCCATCTGGCCCTGGAGATTTTTTCCTAGGGAGTTCATCAATGGCTTGTTCAATTTCTTTTTCTGAGATGGGGTTATTTAAGTATTTTACTTCCTCTTCGTTAATCTGGGCAATTTATATTTTTGTAAATATGTATCCATTTCACTAAGATTGTCAAATTTGTTGGCATATAGTTGGGCAAAATAATTCCTAATTATTGTTTTAATTTCCTCTTCCTTGGTGGTAGCTTCACCCTTTTCATTCTTGATACTAGTAATTTGGTTTTCTTCTTTCTTTTTTTTAATTAAATTAACCAAAGGCTTATCTATTTTATTGGTTTTTTTCATAAAACCAGCTCTTAGTTTTATTTATTAGTTCAATAGTTTTCTTAATTTCAATTTCTTAATTTTTCCTTTGGTTTTCAATATTTCTAATTTGGTGTTTAGTTGAGGATTTTTAATTTGTTCTTTTTCTAGTTTTTTTAGTTGTATGCCCAATTCATTAATCTCCTCTTTTTCTATTTTATTTATGTAAGCATTTAGAGATATAAAACTTCCCCTAAGAACTGCTTTCGCTGCATCCCATAGGTTTTGGTATGTTGTCTCATTATTGTCATTCTCTTGAATGAAATTATTGATTGTTTCTATGATTTGTTGTTTGACCCAATCATTTTTTAGGATTAGATTATTTAGTTTCCAATTATTTTTTAGTCTATCTTTCCATGGCCCTTTATTACATATAATTTTTATTGCATCATGATCTGAAAAGGATGCATTTAATATTTCTGCCTTTCTGCATTGGATTGTGAGGTTTTTATGACCTAATACATGGTCAATTTTTGTGTATGTGCCATGTACTGCGAGAAAAAAGTATATTCCTTTCTATCCCCATTCAGTTTTCTCCAGAGGTCTATCATACCTAACTTTTCTAATGTTCTATTCACCTCCTTAACTTCTTTCTTGTTTATTTTGTGGTTAGACTTATCTAGTGCGAGAGGGGGAGGTTCAGGTCCCCCACTAGTATAGTTTTGCTGTCTATTTCTTCCTGTAACTCCCTGAACTTCTCCTGTAAGAATTTGGATGCTATACCATTTGGTGCATATATGTTTAGTAATGATATTACTTCATTGTCTATGGTGCCTTTTAGCAGGATGTAGTTTCCTTCCTTATCTCTTTTGATTAGATCTATTTTTGTTTTTGCTTTTTCCTGAGATCAGGATTGCTACCCCTTTTTTTTCACTTCAGCTGACGCATAATATATTCTGCTCCAGCCTTTTACCTTTACCCTGTATGTGTCACTCTTTTTCAAATGTGTTTCCTGTAAACAACATATTGTAGGATTATGGTTTTTAATCCATTCTGCAATCCTTTTCCATTTTATGGGAGAGTTCATCCCATTCACATTCACAGTTATGATTACTATCTGTGTCTTTTTCTCCATCCTCCATTTATGCTTTTCTTTCTCTTTTTCTTTCTTTCCCCTTCACTAGTGTGTTGCTTTTGACCACGCCTCCTTCAGTCCCTTCCCCTTTTATTATCCCTTTCCCTTTTCTTCCCCTTTAGTCTTACTGCTGCTTCCCTCCCTTCTTTCCCCCCTCCCTTTTCTTTCCACCCTCCCTTTTTTTCCCCTTTTCCCTCCTACTGCAAGTTAGATTTCTATACCTAACTGATTATATTATGCCCTTCTTGAGCCAAATCTGATGAGAGTAAGGTTCAAACAATGCTCCCCCCTTTCCCTCTGCTGTAATAGGATTTTGTGTCTTTTCCTGTAATGTAATTTACCCTTGTCTGCCTCCTCCTTTCTCAGTACATTTTCTAAGATCAGATTGATCCACTTATTTGGATCCATTTAACCCACTTGATTAGATTTTTTTTTATCATTACATCAAAGTCAACTAATATCCACCCTCTTTATGTATACTCCTTTAACAAGGTGTAATAACAATACAGTTCTCAAGGGTTGCAAATCTCATATTCCCTTGTAGGGGTTTAAACAGCCCCCCCTTATTAACAACATATTGTATCTTCTGTCCCATTTACCTTTTTAAGTCCTTCTTGAGTCCTGTACTTGAAGATCAAATTTTTTGTTGAGCTCTGGTCTTTTTATCAGGAAAGTTTGGAAGTCTCCTATTTCATTGAATATCCACTCCTCCCTTGAAAAATGATGCTCATTTTTGCTGGGTAATTGATCCTTGGCTGCATTCCAAGCTCCTTTGCCTTACAGAATCTCATGTTCCATGCCCTGAAGTCTTTTAATTTACAAGCTGCAAGGTCCTGTGTAAGCCTGACTGTGGTTTCATGATATTTAAATTTTGTTTTTTCTGGCTGCTTGCAGCACCTTCTCTTTCATCTGGTAATTTTGGAATTTTGCTATTATATTCCTTGGCATTGTCAATTTGGGATCTCTTTCAGGTGGTGATCGTGGATTCTTTCTATGGTTATTTTTCTGGTTCTAGGACTTCTGGGCAGTTTTCCTTTATGATTTCCTGAAAGATACTGTCCAGGCTCTTTTTTTATCATGATTTTCAGGTAGTCCAATAATTTTTAAATTGTCTCTCCTGAGTCGATTTTCCAGGTCGGTTGTTTTACTGATGAGGTATTTTACATTTTCATCTATTTTTTCATTTTTTTTTGTTTGACTGATTTTTGCTCTCTCACAGAGACATTAGTTTCCATTTGTCCAATTCTAGTTTTTAACAGATTGTTTTCTTTTGTTAGTTTTTGTACTTCCTTCTTCAATTGGCCAATTGTGTTTTTTAGGGACTTGTTTTCTTCAGTGTATTTTTTTTCCAATTGGCCAATTGTATTTTTGAAGGACTCTTCTACCTCTCTCATTTGACTATTAAAATCCTTCTTGAGCTCTTCTAAGAAGGCTTTTTGGGCTTCAGACCAGTTCATATTCCCTTTTGTTGTTGCAGATGTGGGTTTGTTGACAATGTTGTCCTCTTCAGAATTTCTGTCTTGATCTTCACTCTTCTCATAATATGAATCTATGGTACGTTTCTTTTCACTCATGGTGTTTCCTTATTCCCTGGCCTTTAAAGAGATTGAGCTCTCCTGCTGGGGAACAGAGGATACTGACTCAAGCTTCTTGTGTTGGGAGCCTAGGTCTTAGTCACTGGCTTTGCATTTTGGGGCCTCTTATGCTGGGATTTGGAGGCTGTAGGTTTCTGGCAGCTTACCTCGTGTTGGGCTGGAATCAGCAAGGCTGGAACTTTCAGGAAATTCTAGGTTTCCTGCTTTTCCTTTCTTTTAGCTTTCCCCAGCTCCTTTTAAATGGGTGCTGTAGGGTGTTTATCTGCCTGGGGCCCCCTGCAGTGTTGTCTCCCTCCTTTCTACTAATGCATGGGGAGATTCCTTTGCGGGGGATTGCCGAGGCTCCTGGTGGTTTTCTGAGCTGGTTTCCACCGGTTCCCCCACCCTCATTGAGGCACGTCATGGGTTTCTGAGCTGGTTTCCACTGGTTTCCCCCCCTCATCCCCTCCTTCCTCACTGAGGCACCCAGAAGTCCAGGTGTTGGTATTTGCCTGTTCTACCACGTGGGCTTCAGGATTTCTTCACAATTGGAGGCTGCAGGGCTCCAACAGCTCACCTGGTGTTTGGTTGCAACCAGCAAGGCTGGGGCTTTAGGAAGCCTTTAGGTTGCTTTCTTTACCTTCTTTCAGATGAATGCCACAGGGTACTTATCTGCCTGGGGTCTCTTGTAGTTCTGCCTCCCTTAGTTTTACTGAGGCACTAGGGAGAACAGTTTGCTGGGCTCCTGCACTGCTTCTTCCCAACTTTCTTCTAGTTCAGCTGTTCCAGGGTTTTTTCTGGGGTGATATTTTCTGAGTTTTCAGGGGTTGTTAGGGGAGAGTGAGAGTGACTACCTTTTCACCCCACCATCTTGGCTCCTGGAATGAAAACAACCTTCTCATGACTTTCGGTGAAAAACACAACCTGTATCCAAGAAAACTTAC
The DNA here is from genome assembly GCF_003287225.1 of Phascolarctos cinereus. NCBI lineage: Eukaryota > Metazoa > Chordata > Mammalia > Diprotodontia > Phascolarctidae > Phascolarctos > Phascolarctos cinereus. Next base: position 57,572,592 of record NW_027556402.1, on the reverse strand, counting down.
ATTAGTAATGTAACAAATTTAGTATGATGTGAAATGTATATCTCTACATAATATGTATAAAAATTTAAGAATTTGGAATAATAATAAATTAATTGAAAATTTCACCTACATACTGCTGAAAATTATATTTCGCTAATGTTTTAATGACTGTTAATAGAAAAAATTGATTGTTTTGTTTTATGTATAATGTAATGTAATGAACCGAATATAAAAATATTGCTATAGCTTTTGGAACAAACATAACATATTTTAGATGAATAGATTTGCTTAGTTATAGGAATCCAAAGTTGTGGCTTCTTTCCTAACAAGGTAAATTTTCAACACAATGAAATTTTCCCTGGTCTAAAATGCTAATGTTTGCCTTAAATATAATATACAATTGTATGTACACATATGCACACATACATATGTATATATATAGACATGTGTATATATACACACAGACACAAGATATATGTATATGTTCATATGTATATATAAATACATGTGCGAACATACATATACATACATATTCAAACATATCCATATATACAAACATACATATGTTGCATCATTTGTTATTAAAAAGATAGTTCCATATTTATAATTACTGCCATAAAATCTCTATTTGACATATAGTTGAATGTGTGTAGTCATGGAATTGCTTCAAATACATGCAGACCACAAAAGGTCTTGAAAAACCTATGCTTTAATAAATAAGTGTAGGGGTACCCCACCTCAACCATTAAGCAAATGGACAAAAGAAATCATTTTTATAGTTCCTAAAACTTGAAAATGTTATGCAATTCCTGCCAGCTGTCCACTCACATTATTGAGTTCATAAACCAGTTAATAATCTAAACTTAATAGATTTTGCTTCCTCAGGCAATTGTATTGTTATAAACGTGTTTTAAATGGACTTCATTGTTCATAATCAATAAAGCCTGCAAAGAGAGATTGCTTCAGTTCCAAAGATGTTGTTAGCAGTTTACCAGAGTCTCAAAGTTCTAACTTTCAATTTAAAATGAAAAATTTCTCACAAGTATTGTCAGGTGGCTTTTGCTTTGTACATACTCTGATTTCTGCCTTCTTTTTTTCCCTTCACTCAGGAAGAAAGACACCCCTCTCCCTAAGACCGGGAAGAGGGGGCTTAGCTATAGCTTTTTCAAACTATGATAAGGGGTTATATCTTCAAAGGTAATAATTTATGTAGGCACAATATGTTTTCACAAAGGTTTAAATAATCTGCTTTATTAGTTCCCTGGAATATGCATTAGAAAGATGAAGGAATTTGCTTACAGTATTAAAATTTCTTGTAGATCTTAATAATCCTATGATCCTAGTGAGGCCATGTAGAGTCATTTCTTTAGAAAGTCTGCCATTGTAAATAACAATGTTACAGATCCAAAAGAAACTTATTGATTGTTTAAATTTAAGCTTTTACCAGTTAAAATATGAATTTCATAACTGAATGTAAAAGAAACTACCTAAATTGTCATTCAATTAAAAGGTTAGCATTTTTTAAAAAAATGTTAATTTTAAATGTCATCATTCACTGTCTTTTTCTATAATTACAACAACTGATTTATCTTATCTAAAAAAAAAAGAATCCAGATGACTCAGTATATGGCTTTATCTTAGACATAGCAGGTCTTCTCAATATTAGAGTTAGGACACCATAGAGAATTTCTGGAAAAAAAAAAAAACTTTTAAGGAAATAATGGAAATCATATTTCTATGTCAAAAAGTAGTCTAGACTTGACTTCTGGGACCCAGCATGGTGAAGAAAGCAGTAAATCACTGTATTATTCCCATATTCACCTCCAAACAACCAACCAACCATAAAATAGCCCCCAGAACAAATTCTGGAACAGGGAACCAGAAGAAAGGCAGGCTAGAATAGTCTTTCAGCCTGGGAGACTTGGAGGATAGGCAAGAAAGGTCTATCTCACTGGGGTAAAAGGGGAATGCAGTCCAAGAAAGGAAGCATCCCACTAAGCCAGTAACAAGCCTCACCTCAGCAAACCAGAGGGAGGGAGGGCCTGAGTCCCAGTGCATTGGAGCAGGCAAGTGCCAACACCAGGAGCACCATGTGCCTTAGCACACCCAGGAGAACCAGCACACTCCAGCTCTGATACCTATAATGTGCTTCTGTGCAGGTAGGTAGGCATTATGGGATGGCCAGACCTCCAAGTGCTTTAGCATTGGCCTAGACAGACATACTCCAGCAACCTGAACTCCATGTGCTTCAGTGCAGCCCAAGGCAAATTGTCATCCTCCAGTGTAGGCCCTGGGAGAACACAGAGAAACCCCATCCAGCCCAAGCATTCTGCAAGAAACTGCCAGTAGGAACCCAGCTCTGCACCAGGCAAGTAGCCAGACTGCTGCAGCCTCTCAGAGCACCAGCCAACCCCATGCTTCCCCCACAGTGAAGCACCAGATGTGACTGTCCACCTAAGGGTAAACAGCCAGGACCTGCTGCCACTATCACATTGCTGAGGATAACAAAATAGAAAAAAAAATTGTAAAGCTATATTGAACTCAAAAGAAGGATCAATGAAGGAGTACAATTGTTGATAAGGTAGATGGGATGATGAAAATAGTGGACTGTGAGAAGGCTAAGCAACTATACTTCAATTCTGTTTCTGTTCCCTTTAAGGAGAATGACTGGGAAGTATTTAAGTGATGAGATGCTAAAGAAACATCTAGCGGCCCTCACTGAGTTCAAGTCATGAAGCTACATCAAAAAGTATGGGGAAAAAAGGGTGATACAGTGGCTAATTTGTTATCAATATCTTTAAATGATCCTGGAGAAGTTACCATGGGTATATAAAAGGGGAAGTGTCCCTACTTTTTTTTTTTATTGTGTTTAGTATTTTATTTTTTTCTTCACTTACCTATAAAAACTATTTTTAACATTTGTTTTTAAAACTTTGAGTTTCAAATTCTCTCTCTCCTTCCTTTTCTACTCCTCTCATTGAGAAAGCAAGCAATTTAATATAGCATATACATGTGTAGTCATGCGAAACATTTCCATATTAATGAAGTTGTGAGAGAAAACTGAAAAGAACTAAAATAACATAAAAAAAAATAAGTGTATTTCAATCTGTATTCAGACACCTTTAATTCTTTCTCTGGGGATGGATAGCATTTTTCATCATCAGTCCATCAAAATTGCCTTGGAACATTGTATTGCTGAGAAAAGTTAAGTTATTCATAGCTGATGAAGTATCGCCTTCCCATGTAGAATTGTAAACTGTTTAACCTCATTAGGTCGGTTATGCTTCCCCTCTGCCCAGCACTGTGACCCAGATCTAAACACAGGCAAAGCAAGAGATTCCTGCCTCAGCACTGGCAAAGAGATCCCTGCAATCCCCCTCTGATCAGACACTGGATTCCCCCTCCGTCTGTGGGCCGGAAGCTCAGGAGGCAGCCCCTGCCCTAGGCCACGATCAGGAAATGGAGCTGAGACCACCATGCTTCTCTCTCAGCACTGCAGAAACCGACTTTTCCCACTGACCTTCTAAGTTGTCTTTGGCATTTCCGGGTTGAAAAGTCTGGAAACCGCCACAGCTGCTCAGGATTCAGTTCTCTGAGGCCTACTCCAGGTTCGCTGAGGCCCGTGTGCCCATGCCAAACTGCGCTCCTCTTACCGGCCATCACGTTATACCTTTCCGATCAATCATCCAGGCTGTTTTGGGCTGGAAATTTGCTTCACTCTGTCTTTTTGTGGGTTCTGCTGCTTTAGAATTTGTTTAGAGCCATTTTTTATTTGTATTTTGGGGGTTTGGGGGAGAGCTCAAACAAGTCACTGCTTTCACTCCACCATCTTGGCTCCGCCTCTACAAAGCAGTTTAGATGACTGCTGCTTTATAATTAAAATCAAAGATCTGGAAAGTCTAGGCCATCTTGCCCTACATTTCTTTCCATTAGTTCCCTTCATATTCTAGACCTTTTGTTATTCCAAATGAGTCCTGTTATTATTTTTTCCAGCTCTATAAAATAATTTTTGGTACTTTGATTGGTATGGCACTGAATAAGTAAATTAACTTAAGGTAGAATTGTCATTTTGTTATATTAGCTCAGCTAACCCACGAGCAACTGCTGTTTTTCTAATTATTTAGATCTGACTTTATATGTGTGAAAAGTGTTTTGTAATTGTGTTCATATAGTCACTGGGTTTGTTTCAGGAGGTAGACTACTAAATATTTTTATAATGTTTACGTTAACTTTAAATGGAATTTCTCTTTCTATCTCTTGCTGTTGGGCTTTGTTGGTAATATATAGAAATGCTAATGATTTATGTGGGTTTATTTTATAACCTGCAACATTGCTAAAGTTCTATATTATTTCAAGTAGCTTTTTACTTGATTCTCTAGGATTCTCTATCATCACATCATCTTCAAAGAGTGATAGCTTTGTTTCTTTTTGTCCTACTCTAATACCTTCAATTTCTTTTTCTTCTCTTATTGCTAAAACTAACATCCATTTCTGACAAAAGTCTACATAATATCAGCTTATAAACTAGCTTATGAACAATTAGAAATAGAAGTGATAACTAAAGCAACTATTATGATTTCATGAAAAATAAATAGCTTTTTATAAGGGTCCTATATCAGAAGACTGATTTACAAATCTTTATACTTAATTTCATACTTAACTTTCTACTTAAATTTCAAAATTATACTTAAATTTCAGAAAACTATTTGACAAACTCATTTTCTCTTTTTTGAGGGTCATAAGGCAGCATTTATTATTTAAATTGAAGAACAGGTTATGAAGGGGGTGGGGGAGCCCTTTCGGAGAAGGAAGAAGGGAGGACACAGGGAGAGGAGAGCCTCTCCTCTCTGCTCCAGATGGGATTGATTCTGATTTCTATGCCTTGGTCCAGGGCACACAGTGAAGCACATGCTTAGATGAGGTTCCAGGGGCTACAAGTTTAGGAAACATCCAGGGGTGGCCAAAGTTATACATCCAACTAGAGGGGAGGCATGGGATTCTCCTTGGATCAGCAGCACTATGTCCTTTTAGGAAGTGAAGCAGAGGGATAAGTTCCTTCCCACTTATTTCAGCTCTTAGGAAACATTCTTACAGTTAATGTCTTTGTGCTAATGAATTCTTTCATCGCCTCTCTAACTTCTTGTACTTTGCTTCTAGTTTCTTTGAATATGCATCCAGCTTGTAAGCTGCCTGCTCAAGAGCTGCTACTTGCTACTCAGTTCAAGTGATCTGATCCAGATAAGGCTGAAGTGCTGCATATTTCTGGTTTAAGTCCTTTAGGTTTCTACTTAGGTTTACTGTAATATCTTTCATTTCTAGATACTTTAAGCTAGTCAGTTTGTTCATATTTTCCAGAAGTTTATAGTCTTCACTGGTGGCTGTCAGCTCCCCTGTTAGGTATATGGATATTTTGGAGAACATGTCCTGGCACAGCCCTGTGATGTGCACGTCAGCAGGCTCTGTGGCCTCCTCGGCTGTCTCCACCACGGCATCGTCTAGGCCCGGGAAGGGAAGAATGAGAAAGGAGGAAGGAAAGGATGAGGATGGGGAAGGCAGGAAGAGAAAAAAGGGGGAGGGGAGAAAAAGGAAAGGGTGAAGAGTCAGAGAAGGAGGTAAAGGGAGCCAAACTCCCATTTTCTGCCTATGGAAAAGAAAGCAAAATATGTATACTCTGGTTATTACAAATTAACAAGTGTTGTCATTAGCAAGGTGCTAAGTTGGTCAACATTTTTATTAGTTATTTAGAAGAAAAGATCAATGGCAATCTCATCAAAATGAATATGACATGTAATTGGGAAGAATAACTAATAAGAAAGATGAAAGAATCAGTACCCAAAAGGATCACTACAGGTTAAAATTGGATGAAACTGAGCAAGATTAAATTTAATAGAAAAGTAGACTCAAAAACTCACTGTTTTACAGATAGGTAGATAGGAGGGGAAAGACACGACTACATAACAATGTCTATGAAAATAGGCCAGGAGAATTTAAATTATTACCAAGTCGCTATGAGTAATATAGTAAAAGTGTCCAGTTTTATAGCCTAGGCTATGTATAGTAATATAGTAATAGTGTCCAAAAGAGGTGAGACATCATCAGAGAGGTGGCACAGTTTATAAGATAGCTGGGCCTGGAGTGGTGGAGGCCTGAGTTAAAATATGTTCTCAGCCATAGGCTACCTAGTGGACTGCAGATACATCACAACCTCTGTTTGCATTTTCTCAACTGAAAAATGGGGATAATAATGCTAACCTAGCTTCTAGGATTGGTATGAGGATCTATTGAAATAATAATCGTAAAGTACTTGGCACAGTGCCTGGCAATTTGTAGATTCTTAACAAATGCTGTTTCCTGTCTTCTTTTATCTCTGTAATAGTAAAATATGGTATACAAATATGGGGACTGTATTTCAGCAAACACGTGGAGAAGTTTGAACAAGTATAGGACATATTATTCAGATGTGTGATATGATTAGATGGCTGAATGAATATTTTGTCATGAGAAAGAAGGACTTATGGGGGAAAAGGAAATAAGATAGAAATTTTTAAATTCTGAATCTGTTGTCTGAGCACATGCTTATATAATTTTAAGAGAAACTTATCACCTGGTTAAACAAAGGGTTTTGATTTTTTTTTCCACAGCAACATTTAAAGAAGATTTACTAATGTATAGAAGTGATTCATCTCTGAAATTTTCTATCTCCTGACCAAAATTTTCATGTACTGGGGATACTTCAGACCTGAGGTTCATTCTCCTAAATGGTCCCAAGCACTTTCATTTCAGGAAAGTCCCAGCTCTGTTTACTATTTTCCTGCTTATCCTAATTTCTTAACTTTTTAACCTCTTATCCCATAACCTTGCCCCTGTGCAGGTACTCTGATTTCCCCATTTCTTTTTGGCATACATATATATGTACATGCATACACACACACACACACACACATGTGTGTGTGTCATACATATATGTATGTACATGTAGGTATGTAAGTATGTATACAAACATACATACATATATAGAGACAGACAAAGAGAAAGAGACAGAAAGATAGAATGAGACAGAGATCCACAGGTGTATACACACACACACACAAACACACACACATATATATGTATGTATGTATGTACATATATAGATGTAGATATAGATGCAGACATATACTGAAGTCTAATGATACTGATCTAAACAAATGATTCAGTCCTTATTTTCAAGGAACTTGAACTCTAATGGGAGAAGAAAAAAAATATAGACACACAATACATATATTCATACACGTATACAAATATATATTACATGTTATATATGCACATATATACACATATATGTATTTTTCTTCAGTTGTTAACTTTAGAGTAAGCATGTAAGTTTAGAGTTTAGCACAGTACATGGCACACAGTGAGTATTTAATAAATATGTTATCTATCTGTCTATCTATCTATCTATCTATCCATCTATCTGTCCATCCAGCAGCCAGTTTATCTTTGTTGATGAGATCCTACATACTGAAACATATACTCAGATAATGAAGATACTTCTTCTGGGAAAAAAAAAATATTTGTATGCTCAGACTTTGGCACACAAACAGTGGTTTGTGTGGCACAGTCTGGTTGATATGTACAAAAATCGTAGGACTCAATGTTAGAAATGCATTGATGATTAACCAAGGATTTCAGGCAACAACCTCAAATCCTTAGAGTAAAAGCTAAGCATCCAAGTATGTGGGACCATGGCTGGCTAAGTAGGGAACACTTAGGCTCAATTACCACTTCTTACATATTTTAGCTATGTGACCAGGCTCATAGTGTGGAGGAACCTCTCTAAAATTGTGAGTTACAGTTAATGTGTTTATTGTTTGGGAGATTTCTTCACTTGAAGTTCCCTAGCACAAAGAAATAATATGCTAAAAAAAAAACCTTCATTATGTGAATAATTGAAGACAATATTAAATAAAAGCTAAACATCACTAACATGAAAATTTTTACTCAGAAAAAAATAGGTTTTTTTTCCCTTATGCCCTACAGATCAGTCTTTCTATCTTTAAATATGAGAGAATTAAGGAGATTGTGAATGAGTATAAGTAAATCTTGCTAGTATAACATATAGGTAAATGATGAATGAGATGGTTTTGTGTGAGGAGAATCATGAAATTGACCTGCTTATCATGTTTACAAGACAAAGCCTCATAAAAAGTGTATATGATATGTAGTGTTGGAAAGGGCCTTACCAAATTACTGAAAATCTAAGCCTATGTATTCAGGGACAGAGACTCACCAATAAATGTCTTTTATGTAATTATAATTTCATGTGATATATTAGATTTGATATGGACCAGTGAGATGGCAAAGGATTTTATGTGAATATCTCTGTCACAGACAAGTGTTCTGAATCCCTGACAATGACGGTACTTGGCAACTCACCTTGGCAGGCAGCAACACTAGATGACATATGAAACCATAATCTAGCTAGCCAGGAGCCAAAAAATTGTCCACAGTACTCAATAGTCTAAAAGCTCTCAACTACAGACCAACAAAATAATTCTTTTTTAGTTAAGTGATGTTCATTTCCGATTTTGGATAGGCTTCATCAGGAAGTTAGAAATTAATTATCACTTGTTCAAATGAATAAAGCAGTTATTGTAGTTTTTAATTTGAGTTATTGATACCTTTTATCTTCATATCATTTTCTGTTTTGTTGTAGTTTGGGAAAAGAGGTGCAGTTTGCAAGGGAGTTTGGTCATAATGGATACAGTCTCTCTACTGCATGCTCCATTGTAACAAAGAAAAATATCAAGTTAAAATATCTACTACAGTGGCCACGTCTGACAAATTATGCAGAGTTCTTTCCTGTTAGACCTTAGCCTTTCTTCTAGGATGAGGGAGGTATTTATTCTCTTACACTGTGAAATTAACTTTTGAATTACATAGATTTTTATTTCCCTTTCCCGATATTATCACTTATGTTATCATAATTATGTAGATCAATAGGCCTTAAGCTTCCACTTAATTTGCTTTGCAAAAATCCATGGAAATCTTCCTATATTTCTTGAAATTCTTTATAGTTATCATTCATAATAACAAAAGAATATTCCATTATTTTCATATATGACTCTCTCCTTCATGTATTCCTTTCATCCACTCCTAACCTCTTCAGATTCAAACTCTACATTGAGTACAGTTATTTAATACCATAAAAAGACCTTCTATGAATATTTTATTATTTTTTTATCTTTTCTTTCTGTGTATGATTTCCTTGAGGTACATATCAAGCAATAGATTACTGGGTCAAAAACTGTGGGCTGTTCAGTCATTTGTCTTCCACAATTACAAACTAATAACAAGAAAAACTAGAAAAATCAACAACTCTGCCAACTTTGTGTTAGTCTATGAGGTAATATGTTTAATATGTATTAATTTAATTTAATTTCCGGTTTTTGTCATGAATAATAAATAGGTTGACCACATAAAATGATGTCAACATGCATATTATTCTTATTATTCAATATGCATTGAAAGACATTTCTCCCATTCTGTAGGCAAAAGTTACAAACTGAACATAAATACTTTCCTCTAATATTTGTGGGGCATACTTATGATATCAGTAGGACATACACATGACTCAACTATGATTTCTTCAGATGTATTCAAAGAACTAAATATGAAAATTAGAAATTTGTCTTAAAATATGATTTATATCAGCAAAATGCATGCTATTGCAGTTTTGGAAAAATCTCTGGTTTTCTACATTGCAAAATGCTGTCTGTGCTCTAGGCATTGATCCAGCTCCTATATGGTATCTCCCCAATGCGAGCATGTGTGTGCACACACATGCATACACTTACACATATATGCATATTTCACCTAGTTACCTTTTCTGGATTCCTAAATCTAGGGGGGGAAATGACAATTCAATGTCATATTAGGGATGAGATCCTGGCTGTGCTTCATCCCCATTTCTCAGTAGTCCTATTGTGTGGTATACAGAATACATCCCTCTCACAATAAGGCTGGCTAGAATTTATTGTTCTTCTGAGTATGGGAAGATAGAAGATAATGGTAGATCTGTTCTTTTTTGAGAGGGTGGAAGATTGCATATAGGGCCTGTGGTGACCTTTGGAAGTCACAAAAAGAACAAGTAGAGAAAGAAGATATGGTAATTGAACTCTGGCATTAGCACAAACATTTCAGACTGTGTCTGCCTCATCTGCATATCTTTATGATGACATTAAATGGACAAGCAGAAAGGGGTGTGTGTATGTGTGTATGTGTGTGTGTGTGTGTGTGTGTTTCCATAACTTCCTCTAATAGTAGGAGAGAGAACAACAAACCATCTTGAAAGTCAATCCAAAAAATCAATCAATCAATCAATCAATCAATCAATGAACATTTTCTAAATCCCTTCTGTATTCTAAGCACTGTGGTAAACACTAAGGTAACAAAAAGGTCAGTGCCCTCAAGGAGCTAATGAATAAGTGCTTCCTGCACAGACCTTGTTTACTACTCCTTAATTGTGTGGTTATTGTTTTATTGTTTTATTTTAATTTTTTATTTATTATTTTATTTTCCCCAGTTACATATAAAAATAATTTTTAACATTTGTTTTTAAAACTTCACATTCCAAGTTCTCTCCCTTTCTCCCTCTCCCCTCCCATTGAGAAGGCAAGCAATTCAATAAAGATTAGACATGTGTAGTCATGCAAAATATGTGCATAATAGTCATGTTGTAGAAGAAAACAAAAAAAAAACTGAAGAAGTAAAAAAAAATAATGCTTCAATCTGTATTCAGACACTATCAGTTCTTTCTCTGGGGGTGGATAGCATTTTCATTTAAAGTCCTTAAGAGTTGTCTTGGATTGTTGTATTGCTAAGAATAGCTAATTCTTTGTCCCAAGGAAAGAATTGCTAAAAAATATTTTTGTACATATAGGTTCTTTTCCATTTTTTTTCATCTCTTTTGGAATATAGACTTAGTAGTAGTATTTCTATGTCAAAGGGTATGAGTGGTTTCACAGCCTTTAGGCATAGTTCCAAATTGCTCTATAGAATGGTTGAATCAGTTCACAACTCCACCAACAATATATTAATGTTTCATTTTGTCCCACATCCTTTCCAATACTTGTTGTGTTTTTATTGTTAATGTGTTTAAATCCTTGTAAAGAACAAACTTTATGTATTTAACATTATTTCTCAGAATTGCCTGTAGTTGACCCTTTCCTCATGCTGTCTTCTATTCTTTTATTTCTGACATGAAAGTCCTATGGGAGCCACACACGTGAGAAGGAAGTGTCAGTGGCACAGTGGATGAATAACAGGTCCTGGAGTCAGAAACATTCAAGTTCAAATATGACCTCAGACCCTTAATATCTCTGTAATCCTGAGTAAGTCACTAATCTTAGTTTTCTCAGTTCCCTGGGAAATATGGGGATAATATGTAACATGAGGATAATAATAGCAACTACCTCACAGACTGATTGTGAGGATTAAATAAGATGTTTTTTTCTTATCACACTGCCTGACACATAGCAGGCTTTATACAAATGCTTGTTTTCCCCCCTCTATACAGGTTGGGAGTTTATCCCCCAGTCCATTATAAGAGTTTTAATCTTTAACTGGGAGCATAAGTGGGTCCTATTTCATAACCACACTTCCAAGTTCAGAATAGTTATGAATATGAGCTATATTTAATAAATACTCTTTATAGGCATAAGCCAATTCTATAGTGGGAGAACACATTTTCTTGTTTAAAAATGTACAGTATTTCTGATAATTTGTACAGGAGTTAGGAGTATCTTTTCTTATTGGACAATCATTCACTTTATTCCTGATATGGTCTTGAGACTGTCTCATCTGAATGTTTGGTAGGAGCTATATTGAAGATATTGAATTAATTCATGGAGATCCACTTGTAGTCTTGTCCTGTTTTTCAGTCACTTGCTCCTCATGCATAAAATACCATGATATACCACAAATCTATCCTTGGATGATGTAAAACTTATCATATAAAGTTTTATTTAAGACAGCATCAATGTTCAACCTGTTTTCTCTTTGTGCAGCTCATGTTCTAAGACTCCAAGTTCTGGGTGTAGAAAGACCAACTAAAGTTTGAAAGGCTCCCCTCCAAAAGGGGGAAAATATCACTAACTTATTCTGTCAGTACCCAGAAATTCCTCTGGGATTTTCAGAACAGAAAAAAGAGAAAGAAGCATGTCTATGTTCTCACTGCCTCCTGTTTAAGCATTCAATATAAAATACCTATCAAATATAGTACATATTTTATTTTGTCCTCAGAAAACACATAAAGGACTCAGATAGGCCCACAGTCAATTGAAAAACTATCATCCTGCCTTGAAAAATCATACCATCTTCCTTTCCAGAACTCTATACAATGGCCTTAGAATTATAATAATCTTTGGTGGTTTAGACTGTCACTTGGAAGAAAAAAACAAACAAGCAAACAAAATGCTATGTGTAGAAAGGCCACCCCAGCAGCCTCAGCTGCTTCCATTTATGTCTAAGAGGTCTTACCACTGACTCTGCATGGCAAATTTCTCTGGAGCTGAGGCAGGTACTTAAAATAAATCTCTAGAAGGGTGAGGCTATGATAAAGCAAAGGAATTACCTCCTATCTTATTTTCTTTTTTTTCTTTTCCTCTTCAATGGCCACCTCCACCAAAGTTTGTTTTCAGGTCTTTGATCTCAGATCTGATTCTATTTCTAAAAGATATAATGAATAGAGTGACATACTTGCAGTCAGAAAGGTCAGAATTCAACTCTCAGATGTGTATGATATTGGGTAAGTCATCTAAGTTGCCTGAACTTTGGTTGCAGATGCAAAATGGGGATGATAGTATTAACTACTCCAGAGCTACCGTGAGGCTCCAATAATATATGCATTAATCTGCCTCCTCCTTATCTCTCCAAAACACAGAAAAGGTATTAAGTCTTCAATGAAAACTGCTTTCTTGTAGGCCTAAAAAAGATCAGCAGATTCAATTTGTACACACACACACACACACACACACACACACACACACACACACACACAAAAACATCTCTTACTTTAATTTTTTGGTCAGATTTTTTTAAACTTTCAATTTTACTAATATCTCCTTTGCTTTTCAGGATTTTTATTTTGGTATTTAATTGAGGATTTTTAACTCGTTATTTTCTAGTTGTTGTTGTTGTTGTTGTTGTTGTTGTTGTTGTTACACATCCAATTTTAACCTGCCTTTTCTCTTTTTAATGGATGTGTTATTTATATATATATATATATATATAATATATATATATATATATATATATATATATATACATATATTTTTTTTCCCTAAGTACTGCTTTGGCCATGTTCCACAAATTTTGGCAAGGTGCCTCATTGTTATTGTCTATATTGCCATTATTAATTGTTTCTATGGCTTGTTTTTAACTCACTCCCTCTTTAGGGTTAGATTATTTGGTTCCTAATTAATTTTAATCTGTCCTTCTAAAGCCTTTTGTTGAATGTAATTTTTGTTACATTATCATCCAAAAAGATGCATTTATTATTTCTATGTTTCTGCATTTGTTTTGATTTTTTATGGTCAATTTTTGTGAAGGTGCTATGTATAGCTCAGAAAAAAATATATTCTAGTGTATTTCCATTCAGTTTTTTTTTTCCCCACAGGTCTATCACGTTAACTTTTCTAAAATTCTTTTCATCTCCTTAACTTCTTGCTTACTTATCTAAAAAAGTATGAACCAATGACAGTCAGGTGTTGTATTTCTCCAGCAGCTGGTGCCAATGAGTTTTTCCCAATAGAGATTCTCCACATCTCTCAATGTGGTATTCAATGGAGATGTGTACATCCTCCATTAAACAAACAAAACCCCACACAATCAAAGTACAAAATGTACAAAATAAATGTTAATCATGCTATATACTTATTAAATTGATCAGGGAACTCCTATCTACATTTGTAAATCTCTAAATCCCCCAAAACAATTGAGAACAGATTGTCACATATACACCAAGTTAGAACTCTCCACATGTAATGATCAATATATGACACCCATGATTCCTCAGATAAGATTGTGTGTTCATCATATAGGTGAAATTATAAATAAATATTTAGCAACCTTTTAATTGATTAATGTCTCCTTTCATAGAAGCAATGTCAACTACTGTCTAATAACATACCTCTTCCTGCAATAGAAGTTATTATATTATGATAAAGTGAGAAAAATGGGATAAGAATATGGGTATTTCAAGCATTATTTTGTCAGTAATTCTCCACTGTGTTCTGACTGAAGCCAAGACATGAGACCATGTCGTGTTCATGCCTACACAGATAACATATTGGAGTAAAGATTCATACCTGGGTTCTCTGTCTCCATATTCAACACTTTGTCATTGCATTATGCTACTTTTCATCTTAGATCTTTTGAATGTCCATTGCGTAGAAAAATATAGGCAGATATTTCGGTATATTTATGTCATAAGTTTTTAATCTCACTTCTTTTGTTACAGAGAATGAATTAAATTTAATTTTGAAAATGCCCTATTTTATTCTCACAGTGAATCTATAACATATGTTCTGTTGTTATTTACATTTTACAAGTGAAGAAAATGAATCTGAGAAAGATAAAGTGACTCGCTTAGAGTGTGACAAGAAGCGAGTATCCCAGTCAAGACATGAGCTCATGTCTTTCTGATTCCAAATCCAACTTTCTGTTTCTACTTAGCTTCCTTCATGCCTACTTTGAATTTTTTTATCTCAATTTAAATTTTGAAGGCAGTTTATATGTACCATAGCAGAAACGCTATACAATGAAATACAATTGATAAAGCTTATGTGTAATTTATGATTTTGTTATCATATGCCTCAATCTGTTCAGTGCATAGTGACACAACAGAGTTCTTTTATTGTGTAAACTTTACTTCTAGAAGGATACATTCAATGTTTCTTACTTTTTAGTTGCATTTTTTGTAATGTGTATTACAATAATGAGAATGACTGGAATTTGCAAGAGAAGTCTTTACAGAGGACAGAAAGAGCGAGGACATCGACAACTTAATTTTGAAAATTAACCACCCAAACTGGCATGTTGTTTGTGTCCAGATTGTGTCTAATGATTCTTTCATTTCCAGCAGAAGGTCTAATTTATACCTGTATCTGAGTAAAGAAATAAACCAAATGGAGGTTTGGGATAGAAATGCAAAGTTCCATATGCATAATCATAAATTCATTTGAAGCAAAGATATTTTAAAAAGCAGCACAAGCCACAGGTACAACTGACTCAGTGGAGTTATCATGAGGCTTTGGAATACATGACTGGGAAGAAATACACAAAAGTTCATTAGGCATCTTATTAAGCATGGAACTATTTATACTCAGTACTGGGATATAGGAAGATTGAACAGAAGGACCTTACCCTCATGTAACTTATCTTTCAGGAGACTCTATTATATATATGACAACAGAAAAAAAAAAAGTACAGCAAAATGTGAAAAAAAATGCAAGGCAAACTTTCTTAAGATGTCAGAGGTAGATAAGGAAGTTCCTTATAAACCAATGGCATGGTGATAAGTTATCTCTCATTATGGAAGAGGTTGCAGTTGAAATGGGCCTTGAAGGGGAATTACCTGGAAATGGAAATTTGAAACATTCCATTTGAAAGAAATGACTTATGGAATCATTAATTTTCACTTGCCCCATTCATTTTTCTTATAATTTTGGAATATTTTATATTTTTTTTCCAAGTACATAGAAAAACATTTTTTTAAAAAAAAATGAGTTTCAGATTCTCTTTTTCCTTCTCTTCTCCCCCCCTTGAAAAGATAAGTGACTTTTATGGGTTATGCCTGTGCAGTCATATTTCCATAATAGTCATGTTGTGAAAGAAAACAAACCAAAAACAAACAAGAAAAATGAAGAAAGTTTTAAAAAATGTATGGCTTTATCTGCATTCAGATTCCTTCAATTCCTTCTCTGGATGCGGATAGCATTTTTCATCATGAATTCTTAGGAACTGTCTTGGATCATTGTATTTGTGAGAATAGCTAAGTCATTCAAAGTTAATCATCATACAATATTGATGTGACTGTGTATACTATTTTCCTGGTTCTGATCATTTCACTTTCCAACAGTTCGTATAAGTCTTTCCAGGTATTTTTTTTTCCTGAAAGCATCCTGCTCACCATTTCTTATAGCATGGTAATATTCCATCAAAATCACATATCACTCATTCAACTATTCCCTGATTGATTGGCATCCCCTTAATTTCCAGTTCATTGTGATCATTAAAAGAGTTGCCATAAATGTTTTTGTACATGTAGATCATTTCTTTTTTTTTCTTAAATCTCTGGCTTTTACAGGGGAGGGGAAGATGGGTGAGGTGTCAGGTAACACTTGAACTTTATTCTCATCAGAATTAGCTCAAATTCATACTCACTCAATTGGCGAAAGTAGTAGTGGAAGGGATAACAGAGGGAAAGAGTGAAAAAAGGAATAATGGATTGGCAGAGGCAGTAGTCAGAAGCAAAACACTTTTGAAGAAAGACAAGGAGAAATGAGAGAGAATAGAATAAAAAGGCAGGAAGTAGGATGGAGGAAAATACAGTTATCAATCATAACTGGAAAAAAATAAAGCCAGTTATACTAAAAAGAAAGCTGAGCCCAACAGAATCAACAGCTTTTAAACTGTGGTTGTGGAGAAAACTTTACAGAGTCCCTTGGATAACAAGGAGATCAAATTTCAAACAATGTTTAAAGAAATTAACTCAGACTATTCACTGAAAGATCAAACACTGAAGATGAAGTTTACTTTGGCCACATAATAAGAAGACAAGACTCATTGGAAAAGACCTTGATCTTGGAACATATTGAAGTCAAGAGGAAAAGGAGATGGCAGAGTATGAGACTGATAGATGGTGTCATAGAAACAACAAACATGAGCTTGAACTTTGGAGGATGTAAGGGCCTGGTGTGCTGTGTCACAAGGAGATATAGAGAGTCAGGCATGACTTAATGACTGAACAATGAAGTTAGCAAGATGTATGGTGATTTCTTGAAAAGACAGTTGAGAGATAATTCTTTTTAGGAAGGTACAGGAGAGATGTGAGCACAATCTCTCCAAATTCTACCTTGCCAGGGAATCTCCGACTGTGGCCCTGGCAAGAGATGACGTTCTTTCTAATGGCCAACGTATGTGATTATATAGATGTGCATTCCCAGTAAAATGACCTACTATGGGTAAGGACACTTTTTTGGTTCTGTTGACACACAAGAGAAAATAAAACAAGACAGAATATGGTTCAAGTGAAATATAAAATAGCTATCCTTCCACTTCTGAAGTAACTATGATAAAGTGGTGGGGAAATTGAATAAAAACTGCTATGGGTAACATTGCTTTTATTTTATCTATACCTAGTTGTTACTGTAAATGTAATTCAAGTCAAGTCAACAAGGCTTTGTTGTGTTCTTTTTTTATCTTTGATTTTTTTTAAAGATTTAATGTAATTTATTTTTAAATTAATTTACTTTTAGTTTTCAACATTCACTTCAATAAGCTTTTGAGTTTTAATTTTTCTCTATTCCTTCCCCACCTCACTCCCCAAGACAGCATACAATCTGATATAGACTCTACATATACATTCCTATTAAACATATTTTCACATTAGTCATGTTGTACATAAGAATTAGAACAAATAGGAGGAACCACAAGAAAGAAGAAACAAAACAAAACAGAAGAAAAAAAAGAGCATATAGGATGCTTTGATCTGCATTCAGACTCCATAGTTCTTTCTCTGGATTTGGATAGCATTTCCCATCATGAAACTTTTGGAATTGTCTTACATCCTTGCATTGCTGAGAAGAGCTATGTCTATCAAAGTTAATCATCACAAAATGTGTCTGTTACTGTATACAGTATTCTCCTGGTTCTGCTCACTTTATTTGGCATCAGTTCATACAAGTCTTTCCAGGTTTTTCTGAAATCTGCTTGCTCATCATATCTTATAGCACAATAGCCTTCTATTTCATTCATATGCCATAAATTGTTCAGCCATTCCCCAAATGATGGGTACACCTCAAATTCCAATTTTTTGCCACCACACAAAGATCTGCTATGAATATTTTTGTGTATATGGGTTCTTTCCCCATTTTTATGATCTCTTTGGGATATAGCCCTAGAAGTGCTGTTGCTGGATGAAAAGGTCTGCACATTTCTATAAACCTTTGAGCATAGTTCCAAATTACTCTCCAGAATGGTTGGATCAGTTCACAACTCCACCAACAATGCATAAGTGTTCTAATTTTCCCATATCTTCTTCTATATATATAATTTTTCTTCAACAAGGATTTATTAAGGGTTTAGCATGTTCCTGGCAATGTGCTGTGTCCTAGGAAGAAAATATATTTTAAAAAGGCAATCCCTGGGGCAGCTAGGTGGCACAGTGAATAGAGCTATAGCCTTGGAGTCAGGAGGACCTGAGTTTAAATTCAACTTCAGACACTTACTAACTATGTGATGACAGGCTGGTCACTTAACTCCAACTGCCTCACAAACAAACAGAGAAAAAAAATGAGAGGCAGGTAAGTGGGGCAGTACATAGAGCACCAAACCTGGGATTAGAAGGACCTTAGTTCACATCCAGCCTCAGATAAATAACACCCACTAGCTGTGTGACTCTGGGCAAATTACTTAACCCCAATTGCCTGACTTTAAGAGACCATACTTAAAAGGAAACTGAATGGGGTTCAGAGAAGTTACCAACATGAGTGTATGATAGAGAAAGTCTAGAGAATAAACAATGGATTTCAGAGAGGAATGAAAAGATGTTGGATGGCCTGCGAATTTTCTCCTAAATACAATAACTAAGAAGAAATGATGAATTAGAGGAAGAGTAGAGGGAAAAGTGAACCTCCAACATGATGTGGTAATGTAGCATGATGGAGGTAAAGAAACTAGAGTGGAGTGGAGTGGACTCCAGTTCTGGTGGTGATGTGAATTAAAGATATAGAGGTCATGTGTGACTTCATAAATATCACCTGTATTCCACACCATACAATTTAGTGTTTTGTCTTGTTTTTTTGGGGGGAATGTATTTATTTTTGTTTGGTTTGAAGAATAAATAGTCCAACTTTATATCTTTGTGGTTAAAGGACAAATATTGTATGCATGAATTACTTGTCTCATGTAAATATATTTTATTCCATTTCTCATTTTATTCAGAGTTACTTTTTTTAATTTTAGACAAATACTAAAACAAATAACAATAACAAAGGAAAAGAAACATTATAAACCTAAATATAAAAGAAAAAGAAGAAGAAAGTATCATGTACATAGCAGAACATAAGAGAGGATTCAGAATATATAGCAATAACTTTTCGAGGAAGAATAACTAAGTAGTCCAGTTCTAGATAAATGGAGAGAATAGCTTTCTTTGTGAAGCAATAGAATCAAGATGTACTAGAAGGGGTGGGGGAGGAAATTGTGGCCTCGAGGCCATATGTGCTGCACTTGAGGACCTAGAAGGCCATTTGTGAAGTTTGGATTCAGTCAAAAGGCTGCACTTGAGGACCTAAAAGACCACATGTGGCCTCAAAGCCACAAGTTACCCACACCTGTTCTAGTACAAATGCAAACACACACACACACACACAACCACACACACACACTATTCCTTCTGCAAAGCAGGTGAGGTGAGCTAAGAGACAGGCCAGGAAAGGAGTAAACACCTCATCCTTGATCGTACCAACTTGAAAGAACTGAAAATTCGCAGGTCTCTAGAAGTATCTCTAAAAACAGCTGCACAAAACTGCCTAAGCTTGTGACAGTACATTCTTCACACTGGGAGCAGACCTCTACACTAACAAAGAGTTTAAAATTCAAGTAATTGGCTGGGAATGTGAGCAAACTGCACAAAAAATGTCAGATCATAGAATCTTTCTTTGGTAACAAAGAAGATCAAAACATATAACCGGAAGAAGACAACAGTCATAGTTCCTACATCCAAAACCAAAGATTTAGCAGCTTTTACTTTAAAGGCTCACAGGGCTTGAATCATCCATTTGGCCAATTATATTTTTTAAGTAATTTCTTTCTTCAATCTGTTTCTTTTTATCCTCCCTTTCCTAAGCTTTTGACTTTCTCTTGCATTCCTCTCATTTCTTTGCCCAATTTTTCTTCTACCTCTCTTATTGGACTTTTAAAATCCTTCCTGGGATCTTATGAGAAACTTATTTTTGGTTTTAGGCCAATTCATATTCCTCTGTGCGGTTTTGGGTGTGGGTATACTGAGAATGTGTTCCTCTTCTGAGTTTGTGTTTTGATCTTGCCTATAACCATAAAAAACTGTCTATGGACAAGAATTGTTTTTACTTTTTGCTCATTTTGCTTGCCTATTTCCTGGCTTTTAAGGTTGAGCTCTCCTGCTGGACCACAGCAGTTACTGTCCCAAGCTTTTTGTGCTTGAGACTAGGAGCTGGTCACTGGCTTTTTGTACAGGGGCCTCAGGTCCTGGCAGTTGGAAGCTGCGGGTGATCTGGCAGTTTACCTGGTGCTGAGCTAGTGTCCTAATGTTGGTGTTATGTGTGTGCTGCGGTAAGGGGGATTTTTTTTTAAATTTCTCTGGGGCTACATTTAAGCACATGGAGGTCTGGGTCCTGGAGGACACCTGGCTCTTTAGGGCTGTGCTGGCTCACAGTGATTGTTTCCTAAGCTGGAGTCTTCTGGTGTTTCTGCCTTTGTTAAGGGAAGTGGTGACACCTGGTATTGGCGTTTGCTCCATCATCCTAGGCCTTAGGATCTCCCTCAGGTTTCCTGATGTGGGGCTCATTGTTGACTTTCTGGGATGCTTCCTCTCCTGGAATGTGCTCCCCTTTTACCAGAGTGAGGGCCTTTCTTGCTGATTTTCCAAGATTCCAGGCTAAAAGACTGCTCCTCCCCATCTTTTCCCTGCCTGTGCTATCCCAGGATTTTTCCTGGGCTGCTATATTCTGTTTTATTTTTTCTTTCAGAGTTCAATATGGAAGAGTGACAGCAATTTACTGCTTACACTGATATCTTGGCTCTTGGAATTCCAACTGAGAGAGATCTTGTACTAAATGGTGTCTATGTGAGTAGGAAGGAAAAGGCATACACAGGAAATATTGTGAAGACAGAAATGAGATTAGACAGTAGATTTCTGTGCTTCTTGATTTTGCATGAGAATTCATAGATGACACTAGTATTACTAGCCTGAGAAGAAGGTTTGGGAGAGAAAGATCATGAGTTGTCTTCAGGACATGTTAAGTTTGTTACCGAGTGGATACCTATGCAACACACACTTCAAGAAATATAAGAGGCAGTTGGAAATATGGAACTACAATTCAGGATTGAGGTTAGACCTGAAGATTTAGTTCCAAGGATCAACTGAATAAAAATGATTACTGGAGATTAATAAGAACATCAAATGTGGTAATAAAGGAGGAAAAGAGAGGAGGCCCAAGCCCAAGGGTATATCCACATTTAGGGAGTAAGACCTGGAAAAAGAATTAGTATTAAGACTGAGGAGTATACCAAGAAGTACGATGAAAACCAGATGTGACTGCAGTCATGGGGGAAAAAAAAAGAGGAAATAGCATCCAGGAGAAGGTGTTGTTTGATAATTTTAAGTCTAAAGAAACAACAAGTAGGGTGAGAACTGACAAGACGTCATTAGATTTTCCAATGTTGATATCGTTAGTGTCCCTTAGAGGAGTTTCATTTCAATGATGATATCAGAAGCCAAACTTACAAAGGGTTTAGATGACATTGACATGAGAGGAAGTTTAAACATGTTGCGAAGAATTCAGTATGTTGTGTATTTAAGCACATAGCACAGGATTTGGTACTTAGTACATGCTTAATAAAGTCATTTATTCAACATCTGAAGCAGCGCAGCTTGCTGGACCAGGAAAATAGCTTAGGCACATTTAAGAGACTGTTTTGTTAGGTTATGCAGTAGGCAATTAATCAGTCATGGTTGATTGAATTTTATACAATATTTCCCTATAGGATTATAGCAAACAGAATATGAGGCAGTTATTGACTATATTGTCAATGTAGTAACTTCAGAATCCTCTGGCATGCCCACCAGTCTTCACTCAGCCTGTATTTTTTGTAATATTGTCAAACACAGAATCTCAGTTAGCAAGTAAAGTCAAAGGACACTATCTAGTATAATCTGTTCCTGAATGAGAATCTCTTCACAAGGTGCCACGAACTAGTCATCTAATCTTTTCTCAAAACCAATAAATGCATACTCATTACCTCTTGAGAGATTCATGTAAATAAGCCCTGCATTAGACTGACTCTCATGTTACCTGGTTTTCAGTCCTTTGGCTTCCATTAACATTTCTAACTTTGTGCTTGTCCCTGTATATCTCTGTTATTTTCTTCTTTGTAGTACAGTATAGTAGTTTGCATTCCTAACTCACTCCATCCCCCCCTTTTTTCCCCTTGATTGCCTTTATACAGCAGTAAAATAATCTCTGCTACTATGTTTGATTTACTTATTTGATTTTCTTCACCAAAGACTCCAATAAAAAAGGTTATGCAAAGCTGGAAAAGCTTCCAAGTTATGAGTCATCTAAGAGGATATCTATCATTATTTTTTATTAATTTATTATATTTACTTAATATTAACATATTATAATGGTATATTCTATTATAATAACATATTTATATATTATAATAATATAGTCCTGGCAATAGTCATGACATCTATGAATTCTAATTCAAAATCAATATATAATTATGAGAATTGTATTTAATAACATTATGTGTATATATTATGTTAATATTATAATTAATTATTAATTAAACAAAATTTATTAATTGCCACCTAAGAACCAATTTAGCTAAGTTAGGAGAGTCTTGTCATCAGATTCAACACAGGACTAGGGTTCCTTCATCTGTCAAAACTCTTGAAGACTGCCTACTAATTTATAGAGAGCTTATAATTTGCTTGGAATAATACTCGAAACAATAAAATTACAAATCCTTGATATCTTGGAGTAAATATCATCGATTATATTGCATTTACAAAAAATTTTGTTTTACTTAATGATTTTTTTCATTCTTGATGAATTATTTCTGGATGTCCTTTCAATATATTTTTCCTAGTATCATTATAGTATAGTATGAATGGCCAGAATGAATGGATATTATGGAATAACATGTAAAAAGTGCATTCACTTTAATTTAAGATGAATATCCATTTTTATGGAATAATTTAAAAGTACTATGTTGATATATTCATCCATAACTACTAAATAAATATGTAGAAAGCTAATACAATTGTTAAGTAATGAGATGGGGGCAAAAAGAGCAAAAGAAATAGTATGAACTACATAATAAGTACATTTAAGCATTTAGCCATTCATAAATATAGAAAACTCCCTGTTAGTTTATTCAAATGAAAGTTTGAAAAGCCCCAAAGAAGCAAATTTGGTTAGTAGCATGAGGTATAAGTCTAGTTAGTATTATAATGGCATACTTACTTGCAGTGATCCATGGCATTTTCTTAGGTTAAAGTTTTTCAATTTCTACTGATAATTACTTTTTTTCCCCTTAATAAGTATGGTTTGTTAAAGGGCAGAAATGACTCTCTTCACAGAGCTTTTTGACTAATAAGCTCACAGTGGTAGAACTTTAAGAACCTTAGAAAGCATCTAAAAACACTCACCCATTTTAGAGAAGAAACTGAGGATCACAGTCACAAAAAGAGAAAGGGAAAGAGAATTAGCATTAAAGTCACCCTGCAAAGTCACCGTGCTAAGCATTTTATGAATATTGTCTCACTTGTTCCTCACATAAAAGCCTAGTAGTGGGTACTATTATTATTTCCATGTTAGGCCTAGTTGAAGAACTGAGGTAGACAATGTTTATGTGACTTGCCCAGGGTCACCCAGTTAGATAGATTTCAACTCATATCTTCCTGATTCCAGCCCAAGGATTCTAAATGTTGTATCACCTAGATGCCTGAGGGGACAGAGTAGAAGTCATGTGCTCTGGCTTCAGATCTATCATCTCCAGCATCTCAGAACAGCAAAAGATTCCTTAAAAATGCCTCAAAGGAGTTCTGAAGTTTTACCAAGCATAGTTTAACCATTAAAGGTTTTACAGCTCAAGAGGTGAGAGAAAATGAACAAGGAAAATGTGTGTTTGTGGTGATAGAAACATAGATATAATTTTACTTTAAAATTTTTATTTAGTATTTTATTTTCCCCCAGTTACATGGAAAAAAATAGCATTAATTTTGGAAATTGTGTATCATAGCTAAGTCATTCAGAGCTGATCAACTTAGAATATCATTGTTACTTTGAACACAGTACCTTTCATTTTGCATCAGCTCATGTAAGTATTTCCAGGTTTGTCTGAGAGTATCGTGTTCATCACTTCTTATAGAACAATGGCATTCCATCATAATCATATACCACAACTTGTTCAGCTATTCACCATTGATGTGTATCCCCTCAATTTCCAATTTTTTTTTCAACCAGAAAATAGCTACTATAAATATTTTTGTATGTATAGGTCTTTTTCCTTTTTTGAATTTCTATTGAAGTACAGACCTAATGGTGGTATTACTAGGACAAAGGGTAGACATGGTTTTATAGCCCTTTGGAAATAGGTCCAAATTGTTCTACAGAATGGTTGAATCAGTTTATAATTCCATCAACAATGCATTGATGTCTCATGTTCCCCACATACCCTCCAACATTTGTAATTTTCCTGTCTTACTAGTCAATCTCATAGATATGAGGTAATATCTAAGAATTGCTTTGCTTTGCATTTCTGCAATCAATAGTGAGTTAGAGCATTTTTCCATATGACAACAGATTGCTTTCATTACTTCATCTGAAAACTGATAATTACTTTTGCTCATTTATCAGGAATGGTTCTTTTTTTTTTTTATAAATTCAACTCACTTCTCTATATGTTCTATATCTATATCAGAGAAATTTGCTGCAATTTCTTTTTTTCAAAGTTACTATTACATACAGTACCTCTCTTTACCCTCTTTACCCCATCCCATTTATTCTAGTTTTTCTCTCCTTTCACCCTGTCCCTCTTAAAAGGGTTGTTCTAACTATCCCCTCCTCCAATCTGCCTTCCCTTCTAACACCAGGCCACTTCTTTTATCCTCTACCCCTCCTACTTTCCTTTAGGGTAAGATAGATTTCTATAGACAATTGAGTGTATATGTTATTCCCTCTTTGAGCTAATTCTGATGAGAGTAAAGTTTCACACACTCAATATCACATACCCCTGTTTGCCACCATATAAAAGCTGTTTCTTTCCTCTTTTATGTGAGATAATTTACCTATTTCTCTTTCTCACTTTCTCTTTCTCCCAATGCCTTTCTCTTTCTCACTCCTTAGTATTATTATTTTTTTCAGATATCATCCTTTCATATTTAGCTCACACTTGTGCCCTCTGTCTATATATACTCCTAACTGCCCTAATGATGAGAAAGTTTTTATGAGTTATCAGTATCATCTCCCCATGTAGGAATGTAAACATTTCAATCTTATCAAATGCCTTATAATTTCTTTTTCCTTTTTACCTTTTTATGCTTCTTTTTAGGATTATATTTTAAAGTCAAATTTTTATTCAGCTCTAGTCTTTTAATCAAGAATGCTTGAAAGTTCTGTATTTCGTTGAATATCCATATTTTCCCCTGAAGGATTATATTCAGTTTTGCTAGGCAGATGATTATTGGTTTTAGTTATAGCTTCTTGACCCTCTGGAGTATCATATTCCAAGCCCTTTAATCCTTTAAATGTAGAAGCTGTTATATCTTTTGTTATCCTAACCATGGCTACAAAATACTTAATATTTTTTTTTTCTGGATGCTTACCATATTTTCTCCTTTGAGTAGGAGCTTTGCAATTTGGCTATAATATTCCTGGGAGTTTTCATTGTGGGATCTCTTTCAGTAAGTGATCTGTAGATTCTTTCAATTTTGATTTTATGCCTGAATTGTAGAACTTCAGAAAAGTTTTCTTTGAAAATTTTTTGAAATATGTCTAGGTTTTTTTTTTATCATGACTTTCAGGTAGTCCAATATTAAAAAGAAAAATATCTCTCTTCGATCTCTTCTCAGGTCAGCTTTTTTTAAAGGAGATATTTCATGTTATCTTCCATTTTTCATTCCTTTGATTTTGTTTGTTTTGTGATTCCTCATAATATAATTAGCTTCCATTTGCTCAACTCTAATTTTGAAGGAATAATTGTTTTTTAGTGTTGTTGTTGTTTTTTTGTTTTGTTTTGTTTTTGGCTAGGCAATGGGGTTAAAGTGACTTGCTCAGGGTCACACAGCTAGTAAGTGTTATGTGCCTGAGGCTGGATTTGAACTCAGGTCCTCCTGACTCCAAGCCCAGAGCTCTATTCACTGCAACACCTACCTGGCCCAGAATAATTTTCTTCAGTGATCTTTTATACTTCCTTTTCCATTTAACCACTGCTACTTGTTTAAGAAAGTTGTTTAGTTGTTGTTTTTTTTTTCCCTTCAGTGTATTTTTGTGCCTCTTTTTACATTTGGCCTATTCTCCTTAAGACATTCTTCTCCTTATTGGCTTTTTGTACCTCTTTTACCATTTGGGCTATTTTTTTTTTTAAGTTAGTGTTTTGTGTCTCCTTTACCAACCCCTGAACTCATTTTTCATGATTTTCTTGCATCACTCTCATTTCTCTTCCCAACTTTTCCTCTACCTCTCTTATTTGAATTTTTAAGAACTTTTTGAGGTCTTCCATGGCCTGGGACAAATTCACATTTTTGTTGGTGGCTTTGGATATAGGAACTTTGACGGAGTTATCTTCTTCTGAGAGTATGTGTGTGTGTGCTTTTTTTTAAAATTTATATTTTAGGCCAGCAACATGCATTTATTTTTTTATATATCTTTCCATTATTTTATAAATTTATTTATTTTTAGTTTTCAGCTTTCACTTCCACAAGATTTTGAGTTCCAAATTTCCTCCCCATATTGTCCCTTACCCCACTCCAAGATGGCATGCATTCTGAATATCCTTTCTTCTAATCTGCCCTCCATCCTATCTCTCCCCACCCTCCTCTCCTCTTCCCCTTCCCCTTCAATTTTCCTGTACAGCAGGATAGATTTCTATACCCCATTTCCTGTATATCTTATTTCCAAGTTGCACATGAAAACAATTTTTTTTAACATTTGCTTTTAAAACTTTGGGTTCCAATTTTTCTGCCTTCCCCTCTCGCCACCCATCCTCATTGGGAAGGTAAGCAACTAGATAAAGTTTACACCTGTGTAGTCATGCAAAACATTTCTATAATAGTCATGTTGTGAAAAACTATGTATATTTCCCTTCATCCTATCCCATGCCCCATTTATCTATTCTCTCTTTTGACCCTATCATATTTGTGTGACATCTTCACAAACACAACCCAAAGTAAGAATATTGCTGCTGCATTTGATTACTTTGTACGTATGGGTGTGTGTGTATGTGTGTCAGTGTGTGTTTCTCTTCTTGACTTTATTTCTTTTTTAAAGATCTACAAGTATAATAAGGCATTGGTGGATAAAAGGAAGACTAAATGGAAATGTACAAATGAATTACAAGTACATCATGGATATGGAGGATAATGTTTGGTTATTTATAAACTTATGGAATAAAATAAATTTAAATGAAAGTTTGAGGAATTTAAATTAAACATGTATATGTTACAATTAAATTATAATTTAGACTACTTATCATATATATATATATATGTGTGTGTGTGTGTGTGTGTGTATCGTAAATTCCTCAAGCTGTCATTTCAATTTGTTTTATTATTTTGTACATTTACAATTGTATGTATAATTGCATATATAATCTTCAGAAGACTATAATTAAGTGCTGAAAGAGGTCTTTGGAAATAGCCCTATATTTTCAGCTGTCTATTATATTTGAATAATTGCTTTGACCAAAGACAAGGAAATGTGTCTTAAAGTCACAATGAATCCAATGATTCTATTCACATAAGATTATATCTGACAAAATCTTTCAACAGTACATAATAATTGGGCTAGAATTCATCTTAGAAGCTTTTTTCTATTAAGAAGGTTTTTGATAACATGATTGTCTATCAGTTATGTTATTGGTTTAAATTTTGGGGTTTTCTTATTTTGAAATCAATGTAATCTTGTGGGTTTTAAATTTTAATGGGATGGAAACTAGATTTGGATGAGATACAAATATGACCAATTTTATCAGAGGTGTTGAGTTAATAGATTAACTAGAAGGTATCCCATCTCTGCAAAGATGATTATTTTTTTTTATTATATTAATGCTTTTGTTGTGAATTTATGAATGAATTCAGGATGCTAAATTGTGGAACATGGGAATTTCCAGGGTCTTGTTAAGATACTGGATTCCAGAGTCCAATAAATTTTAGAAAAGAATGCAAAATACGGAAAATATCCTATTCTAATAATGAAGTCATTGAACAAAAATTACTTAAGAGGGAAAAAAATTAAGGTCTTTCCTTTAATCTAAGTCATTCTAATATTTTACTTCTTTTTTGTAAATAGGATTTATTTTGCCCAATTACACGCAAAAATAGTTTTAAAAATTTATTTTCTATAAGATTTTGAGTTTCAAATTTGTTCTGCCTCTCACTCTCCTGTTCTTACCCCAAGACCACAAGTAATCTGAGGCAGGTTACACCTGTGTTATCATGTAAACATATTTATACATTATTTATGTTGTGAAAGAAGAAACAGAAGAAAAGGGAAAAGCCAGAAAAAGAAGTGAAAATCGTGTGCTTCAATATGAATTCAGACTCCATAATTCTTTCTCTGGATGTGGATAACATTTTCCATCGAGTCATTTGAAATTGTCTCACATCACTATATTTCTGGGAAGAGCTAAGTCAATCATAGTTCATCATGGCACAATGTTGCTATTACTACTTACAATGTTCTCCTGGTTCTGCTCGCTTCACTCAGCATTCATTTATGTAAGTGTTTCCAGTTTTTTTTTTCTGAAATCCATCTGCTCATCATTTCTTATAAAACAATAATATTTCATTATATTCTTATACCACAACTTCTTCATACGTTCTCTAATAGTTGGACATTTCCTTGATTTCAAATTCTTTGTTGCCACAAAAAGAGCTGGTATAAATATTTTTGTACTTGTGAGTTATTTTTCATTTGTTATAATCTCTTTGGGATACAGGCCTAGTAGTGGCTTTGCTGGACCAAAGGATATGCACAATTTGACTGCCTTTTGGGGAAATTGCTTTCCATAATGTTTGGATCAGTTCACAACTCCACCAACAATGAATTAGTGTTCCAATTTTACTACATCTTCTTCAACATTTATCATTTTCCTTTTCTGTCATAGTATTCAATCTGATAGGTGTGAGGTGGCATCTTGGAGCTATTTTAATCTGCATTTATCTAATTAATAGTGATTTAGAGCATTTTATATGACAAGAGATAGTTTTAATTTCTTCATCTGAAAATTACCTGTACATATCCTTTGACCAACTGGGGAATCAACTGGGGAATAATTTGTATTCTGATAATTTTAAATCAGTTCTCTATATACTTTATAAATGAGGTCTTTATCAGAAACACTGGCTACAAATATTGTTTCCCAGATTTCTTCTTTCTTTGTAATCTTTGTTGTATTTGTTTTGTTTATGCAATTTTTTAAAAATTTAATGTAATTAAATATCCATTTTGTATATAATAATGTTCTCTATCACTTGTTTGATCATAACTTATTCACTTCTCAAAAGACTTGACAGATAAACTACCTAATGCTCACTTAATTTGCTTATAATCACCTTTTATGTCTAAATAGTGTACACATTTTGACCTTATCTTAGTAGAGCATATAAGATGCTTATGTGAAACTATGATAAGGTCTACGTCAGAGAGCCAAAATGGAGGAGGAAGCAGTAAGGGGCTTACACTCAACCTTTTTGACCTCTAAAAAACCCAAAATATCTCCCCAGGAAAAATCCTAAAACACTATATATATATGTGTGTGTGTGTGTGTGTGTGTATTTCCTTTTTGGTAAGGCAATTGTGCTTAAGTGACTTGCCCAGGTCACACAGCTGGTAAGTGTCAAGTTTCTGAGATCAGATTTGAACTCAGGTCCTCCTGACTCCAAGGCTGGAACTCTATCCACTGTGCAACATAGCTGCCCCAAGACATATTTTTTTTAAAAAAGAAACTATCCCAAGTTTCTGCCATATTGTTTTCCAGTTTTCCCAGCAGTTTTTGTCAAATAGTCAGTTATTATCCCAGAAGCTGGAGTCTTTGATGATCCAACAGTAGATTGCTGTAAATGAGTACTGTGCCTTATGCACATGACCTATTCCACTGATCTACCACTCTATTTCTTAATCAGCATCAAGTAGTTTTGATGATTGCTACTTTCTAAAATAGTTTGACATCTGCTACAACCAGACCATCTTCCTTTGCTTTTTTATGATATCTCTGACATCCATGATCTTTTTCCCCTCCAGATTGATTTTGTTATTACTTTTTTCTAATTCTATAAAACTTTTTTTCTAATTCCATAAAACTATTTTTAGTTTAATCGGTATGGCACTAAATAAATAAATTAACTTTGGCAGAATTGTCATTTTTATTAGATTAGCTTTTCCTACCCATGAGAAATTGATAATTTTTCCAGTTGTTTAGATGTGAATTTATTTGTGTGAGAAGTGTTTCGTACTTGTATTCAGATAGCTCTTGGGTTTGTCTTGGCAGGTAGACTCCCAAATATTTTATATCATCTTCACTTATTTTTAATGCAATTTCTCTTTCTATATCATTGCTGGACTTTGTTGATCATATATAGAAACACTATTGATTTAAATGGGTTTATTTTATGTCCTTCAAGTTGGCTAATGTTTTTAATTGTTTGAAGTCACTAGAATTCTCTAACTATATCATGATATCATCTTCAAAGAGGGATAAGTTTGTTTCCTCATTGCCTAGTCTAATTACTTCAATTTCTTTTTCTTCTCTTTTAACTAGAGCTAACATTTCTAGTAAAATATTTAATAATTTTCTTTTTTTGTCTAATTTAAGGGTTTTTAAATTTTTGCAAATGAGAACTTCTCTGAGAATGATGATATTAATACTTATATAATTATTTCATATGATGATGATCATTTAATTTGTGATTATTTAATAATACTATATATCCAATAATTATTTATTTCCTTTGTGATCAGTTGTATTCTTTTTTTACTTTTAAAAGCATTATTTGACAAAAGATCTATAGGTTTCAGTGTCTTCTAAAAGGGCCATGATAAAAAAAGTTAAAAACCCCTACTCTATTGCCAGGTAAGAGTAACATCTTCCCCAATGTGTGCCCTAAAATTTACTCAAATCAAATTGAAATGGAAGTTCTCTATCAAATGAATAATCCAATTTCAGTAATTTTTTTTCAGCTATAGGGGACTTCACATATTATAAACTTCTGAAATTTTGTATTGTTTACCTTCAAGTCTCTCCTAATTTCACCTAATTTATGTATGCTTGAATTTACATTATCATTCACAGTTTTCTTAGAAGTCCCCAACATATTAAATTCTAATTCATTCATTTATTCATGTGTGTATTTGCATAAAGAAGCAATGACCCAGAAAGATGTCAGGCTTTTGTATCTTCACTTTTCACTTACCCTAACCTGTTTCTAATGGAAGACTTCTAAAAGGGTCCCCTTTTAACATAATTATATTTTACAAATATGGACTATTAAGAACTCACATTTATATAATCTATTTCAAGTCTCTACTCTTCTATTTCTTTATCATCAAAAATAAGGACTACATGGTTTTCCCATCATTTTCCCTCTCAAAGCACTAACGTCCAAATAGTTTTGTAAGTAAGTAACAAAATAATCATACACATTTTACTGAAGGAAAGGGGTCTGAATGGTTAATTAAATCACCCTATGTAAATGGCAGAGGTGGGTTTTCAATGCATGTATCTAAGCTCTAAGTACAAGTTTTCATGAAGTGCAGATCACAAGGCAGAGAAGCATAAGTAATATATTAGATGAGAGAATTCTAAAATTAATTTAAAAACTTAGGCCCTATCAATGTGTTCAAACCAAGAGAGACTGCAAAATAATAGGGTTAAATGTTAGGTACTTTAAAAATAATAATAATAAAAACACAAAAAAATTGATAGGCTATCTGTATGTTAAAAAAAAAATATTTCAAATACGTCCAAGGTTGTGCCCTTCCTTTAGGGCAAATTGCTTTGGCCCCTTCGCTGCACACACTAACTAGGTAAAACCACTGAAAGGGGAAACACAGAAACCTCTTCAAGTCCATTTTCTAAACTACAAATGTTGGTAATTACATTGAACCCATAGCCATTCTTCAGTCACTTTACCTGATCATTGTCATTTGAAGGAGCCGTTAGTAAAATTCAAGACAACCAAACAAGGAATGACTTTCCACCTAGCAGTCGGACAGAAAATTATAATTAACTCGATGACAAGTTGAATGACTTAGAGAATTGTACAATCGGTGTTCTATATTGTAAGCTTAAGTACAGCAAGAAAATTAGTAGCCTCTAAAGTGATGTATAGGGTAACATGAAAACTCTTTTCCATACATTATTCATGTATATTAAATGTCAAGTGTTTCAATTATCATAAAACTGTTAGAGCCTAATAAAAATGACAACCAGGAACAAACTCACCTAACATGACAAGCTAAATCAACAAAGTTACATCAGAGAATGCTTAAGTTAATAATTCCAGGATATATGTCTCCATCAGTCAGTGTATTTCTTCATCTCACAACAGATTATTACATCCTCCATCCCCTTAATAGACAGGAAGCCTTTTTGAATAACTTTGCAGAACAACAACAAAAGAATCATCTTTTAATAGCCAAATCTTCAAATGATGAAAAGCCAGAGAATATATAAATAAAATAAACCTTGTTCTATTTGTGCATTTTGAATATTGTAATGCATTTATTAATTAAGATTATTATCAATCAGCATTAGTGTATGGACACGCAAGTGGGTAAGCAATAATATTAATCTATCATACACACAATGACTACAATAGTGGTGACCAAAAATGCCGTTGCACTGATGCTGTACATGGTTCATCCCCTTTTGTGATCAGACTCAGACATTTCTGAGATAGCTGGCTAAGGATTAAGAAACAAGCAATCTTCAGAAGTGGAATGGAGCAAATCAACTTGATCTGTGAGGGCTTAATTATGCTACTACTAATAATAATGATTGGTGATTATATAGCAATATAACTTTTGCAATGGGCTTGCTACATGCATCTCATTTATTTAGAATCATTTATGTAGATATTAAAATGACTTTATAGGATATCTAATCTAATTTCTTCCATTTATCAATCACAAATTTGAGACTTTAGTTAAGCAAGATTAAGTGAATTGCCTGAAGTCACAGAGGTACTAGGTGTCAGAGGTTAGATTTGACCCTAGGTCCTCAGTCTGATTTTAAAACCTGTATTTGAGCATTCCATTTAAACTTTAAAAGGACCACATGAACTAATTACTATAAGCATTGTGATTGGTTCCCAATGATTCAGGCTGCCTCTGAGATGACTGGTGGCTGAGAATTGGTTGGACAGATTACAGTAAGAAGACCTACCTATCCCATAAACGTGTAAAGTAAGTTGAAAGAGCTTGTCACTTTTTAACTCCAACAACTCTTCTCTTCCTTAATCTTTCAGATGGTAGTCACAATCCTTGGTTTCTGTCCCTAACTCTCATACTCACTTTCTGTGCTATTTGGACCATTCACATATCTTTTGGGGCCTTTGTTTCCTTATCCATAAAAGATTGAATTGTTTCTCTCAAGTCTAAAATTATCCTCTTTATAAACTGTAGAGAAGTAAGAATGTCTTATGTTTTTAATTTTATTTTTCATTAAAAAAAAAAAGTAGAGCAAACAAGCTTCCCTAAAGAGAACTCAGAGACTGAACTGCTAGTATAATAAATCACAGGAAAAGGAGTTTACTACAGCTTTGGACCATGCGATTTGTCAGTCAAGAATCAATCTTATAGAATAATTTCTTTTTAATTTTTTTTCCTTTATCAGACTTATTACACCAAACAATTTGTGCATTTTAATATGTTTATTTGAGATGCAGGAATTTATAAGGAACCAATTGGCATATTTGGCTTTGATTTAAAATGAGTAAAATCCTGACAAAGATTCTATTCAAATATAGCATTTCCATAACTGTTGTCTTTGAGGATGTCTTATAGAGATTCTGATTATCAGCAACTTTGTTCTTCTACATATGTCTTCTATTCACTCCAAGATTTTAATAACCTCTTCACAGTCAATTTTCCTCTGATTTTTCTCTTCTTTTTAATACTAACATATATTTTTCTCTATTACAACATGAAAGGATTTTCCCATCTAGTGAAAATTAAATATAATTATATAATTTGAGGAGACATGTATTCTGCCAGACAAAATTATCATTTTGGTTTGAAATAAAAGATGAAAATGTACAATAATTTCAATAATTAATTTTTATCATAATCATCACTTTTTATATGTGCATTTAGGTGATTGTGTGTGTGTGTGTGTGTGTGTGTGTGTGTGTGTGTATAATTTCCAGATCCAGTGGAGGACACGTTGAATTCAAGAAGAAAACATTAGGCACAATATGAAACTTCTAGAAAAAATATCCATTAGGAGGTTCTCTTTCTTTTTCTCCATTAATTATTAAATAGATTTTGTAAAACTTGATCAAAAATTTTTCAAAACATATGTATTTTATAAGGCATTTGAAAGCTAGTTTTGCTGGTGATATAGATCTCTATATACATACATATATGCACATGTATTTATTTTCTATAAGATAGACATCTATAATCTTTAAATTCTTCTGAGTAATTATCAATCATTTTATGTTGCTGTGTCACTGGCTTCTATATGAATGATTATTTTTTATTGTTTTTACATTGTCATAAGGACTTAACATTGTAAAATTCACTATTCTTATGAGTAATTTTGGAGTGTCAGAGATCTAAATTTTTCTTTATTTCCCATTCCTTATCGTGTAGAAATGAGAATGAATTAGCCCTCAGTTGCTTCCACTTCCAGAACAATTTTTGACATACAGCTGAAATGGGAACAAATAATAAAAATCAATTTTTATTCTTTAATGTATTCCATTTACATGACAGCACTTAAAGCCAAGTTGAGAACAAAAGTGACAAAATATTCTAAATTGTCAGTGGGAAATTCTATGAAAAAAATTAATTTCATTCCAACCCTTGGGATAGAAACTACCTCATGGAATGTCAGATAATGAGTAGAATTCAATTTCACTTACTGGTATTTCATAAATCAAAAATCTTTATTGCAATGAAGGCAGCAGCTTCTCATCAAGGTGGAACTTCCAGGAAGTTATACTTGAGTAATTAGCTACTTGAGTAATTAGCAGAGTATCATAGGGAAGCTACTGAAAGTCATTGGACTAACAACATCTCACATCCCCAAAAGCAAGACCAAAGAATACACCGCTTCTTTCTCATCAGGCAAGTCATATTCAATATTATGTAAAATAGACATCTAAAGCAGACGCTAGAAGAATAATGGAAATTTGTCTATTGTGAGACTCTAACAGTAGCCAAGTACTGCTAAGAGAGAGTGTAAAATGTATATATTAACAACATTTCATTTGTTCACCATTTAATTCCTTGCTATTTGTTAATTACACCAACAATATAGACTTAACTGTTGCTCAGAATTTTCTGACTGTGTGTGGTTGTTGTTTTTTTTGTGTGTGTGTGTGTATTCACACATATATATTTTTCTATGTGCTTGGTATTATGAATGTAATGTACCAAGAATGGAAACACATAAAAAGACAAGTTATTTCTATGATAGCTATACAGGCATAAAATAATTCTAACAGATCATAACTTTAGGTGATTAAAAGAGATTACATGATTTTAAGCAGCCAAATGAGTGAAACATTATTTTATTTAAATGAATCTATCTAGTTAAAAGAAGAGGTTTCTCTAGAGGCAGGTCAACCTAGAGCTCAAAAATTGACTATATGAAAAAGGATATTGAGAGTAACTGATTGCTTGATCATAAGATGCTATTTCTTGAGTAAGGTCTGCAAATGAAGTATAAAAATTATCTGAACAAAGTAAAGAATAAAAAAAGTCATTGTGGTCACATGCCCAACAGGAGGGTAGAGTACGCATTTTTTCCCTTCACAAATGTCCCACAAAAAAATGGAGTTATACATCATATATATAAAAATTGTAACTGAATTCATAGGACAGGAATGAGAAAACCATTATGAGGAAAAAAATCCTCATGAATTGATTTGGAAGAAATCTTGTAGTTAAATTATTCACCCAGCTCCTTCATCTACTTTTATTTCTCTAGGAAAACTGTATAAAACAACCCTAGAACTTATGTCTGTTATGCATGCTGAGATTTCCCTTCTGCTACTGCCGGTAACTGAACCTCACCCACAGTCTCCTAGACACTTTTCAAACAGATGCAATGTCCATCCAGAAAAGTGAGGAGGATGAGGCAGAAGGGAGATGGAGTAAGATCTCTTCTGCTTGGGATTGCACATTGCATTCCATAAAACAGCATAATTGCTTTGGATTCATACCAGCAAGAAAAGTAAAAAAAAAACGAGAATTTCAAGAGTGACAGGAACTAAAGATCAGTGTGAATGGTTCTGGTAGGTCTGAAGGAAAGGGCATTGACCCCATCTTTAACCAATCTTAATAGCACCACCACCCCAATTGAAACATGTAGAATATAAGTACTCCAAACAATGATTGTTGAGGTAGTTTTGTGTCTAGTCCTGTATAAATTAATGTATAAAATGTATAAAACTAAAACAATGTACACTTACAAAAAAAATTGACAAGTATACCCTCAAAAAGACTATAAAGGTCTATTGACAAATATTGCAAAGTGAACTAATGCCTAATAAAAAATATAATCCTATTGAGTTCTATGAAAGAATGGAACAAACAAGTAATTCCACAACATATCAAAAGATAAATGAAATAGGTTACAGAAGGACTTCTGGGAACCAAGATGATGGAGTAAGCAATAAATAGCTGTTGGCTCTCATATTCACCTCTGAGCAACCATTAAAAAAACATCCCGGGACAAATCCTTGAAGAGTGGAGCCAGTGAAAAAGCAGGATGAAGCAGTCTTTTAGCCCAGGAAACTTACAGGTTCAGCAAGAAAGATCTGTCCCATTTTGAAAGAGAAGTGCATTTCAGAAAAGGAAACATTGCAGCAAACCAGTAGCAAGCCACATTGCAGCAAACCAGTAGTAAGCCACATCTCAGCAAACCAGCAGGACAGATTGAACCACAGGGTGCTGGAGCAAGCAAACGCCAACACCAGAATTCTCCACATTCTGCGTTAGCATTGCCAGGGCAACTGGCAAGACTCCAGCTGGGAGAACCACCATGGCTTCTATGTAGCCCCAGGTCCAGCAGCCAGACATTCCTGTACTTCAGTGCAACCCAGAGCAGTTAGGCATCTTCCAGATGCCAGAACTCCAGGTCCTTCAGAACAGTCCAGGGAAAACAGACATCCTTCAGGAGCCAGAGCTCCATATACTTCAGTATAGCAGAAAAAAACCCACCTGGCCTCACCACACATCAGACACAAGCACTGGGACCACAGTTCAGCACCATGTAAACTGCTAGACTCCTACAGCCTCCAACAGCCAGAACCTGAGAACCCAAAACATAAATCCAGCAATGAGACACCTGGCCCCCAGCACAAGAAGGTTGGGACAATGCACTCTGTGTGTCAGTAGGAGAGTTCAATTTTAAAAGCCAGGAAATTGGGAAACAAGATGAACAAGAAGCAAAAATGAACAGTGACTATAGAAAATTACTATGGCATCAGGGAAAATAAAAAAAAAAAACCTCAGAAGAAGAAAATGTTGTCAATATGCATACATCCAAACCTTCAAAGGGGGATATAAATTGCTCTTGAAGCAGAAAAGCCTTCATGGAAGAGCTCAAGAAGAATTTTAAAAGTCACATAAGAAAGGCAGAAGAGAAATGACAAAATAAGTGAGAGGTATGCAAAAGAGAGTCAACAGCTGGGTAAAGGAATTACAAAAAT
The DNA here is from genome assembly GCF_003287225.1 of Phascolarctos cinereus. NCBI lineage: Eukaryota > Metazoa > Chordata > Mammalia > Diprotodontia > Phascolarctidae > Phascolarctos > Phascolarctos cinereus. The sequence goes on along the minus strand of NW_027556402.1, from coordinate 57,534,476 downwards.
TTCCTAAAGAAAACAAATCCTTAAAAGGTAGAACTGGCCAAATGGAAAAGGGAGTACGAAAGCTCGCTCACTGAAAAAAATAATTCCATAAAAATTAGAATTGGGCAAGTGAAGCTAACGACTCTGTGAGACATCAGGAATGAGTCAAACAAAATCAAAAGAACAGGGACGAAATAGAAGACAATGTAAAATACCGCACTGGAAAAACCACTGACATGGAAAATAGATCCAGGAGTGACAATTTAAGAATTATTTGACTTCCTGTATGCCATGATAAAAAAGACCCTAGACATCAACTTTCAAGAAATTATTTAAAAAAAAAACTGCCCTGATATCCTAGAACCAGAGGGTAAAATCATCATTGAAAAAATCCACTGGATTGAGTGAGGAAGAAAGAAGCTTTTGCTTTTAAGGAGGGACTAGGTGAAAGGGGAGTGAGAATAGGTTATACTGGGGGTATAGGATGGAGGAAAATGCAGTTAGCAATAGTAAATGAAAAAAATGTGAAGCAAGTATCTCTGATAAAGGCATCGTTTCTCAAACATATAAAGAACTGAGTCAAATTCATTAAAAAAAAGTAAGAGGCATTCCCCAACTGATAAATGATCAAAAGATATCAGTTTTCAGGTGACTGTAATCAAAGCTATCTATAGCCATATTGAAAAAAGAAACAATAGTCTAACTCCCTGTTGATTGGAGAAATGCAAATTTAAACAATTCTGAGGTACTACCTCATACCTATTAGATTGGCTAATAGGAAAAAAAATGGGAAATGTTGGAGGGGATGTGGGAAAAATGAGATATTAATACATGGTTGGTGAAGTTCTGAAATGAATTAAACATTCTATAAAACAATTTGGAACTATGCTCAAATGGCTATAATAAAACCATGCCTACTTTTTGACTTAGCAATATCACTATTAGGTCCATATCTCAAAAGAGATAAAAAAAGGAAAAGGACTTATCTATACAAAAATATTTTTATCATCTCATTTCTGGGGACAAAGAATTAGAAATCAAGGGGATGACCATCAACTGGGAATGACTGAACAAGATATGTTGTGTGATTATGATGGAATCCTCTTTCACAAGAAATGATGAGCAGGATGTTTTCAGAAAAGCCTGGGAAGACTTGCATAAGCTGATGCAAATTGAAATGTACTGTGCACAAAGTAACAGCATTACTATAAGATGATAAACTGTGAATGAATATTATTCTGAGCAATACAATGATGTCCTTTTTATAAGCATAATTGACCCTATCAATAATAAAATTTACAGAAATCATATTATTATCTCTATAGATAAGAAAAATCTTTTTGACAAAATGCAACATTACTAGTGAAAACATCAGAGAACATAACAACAAATGGAGTTTTTCTTTCAAAGGTAAGAAGCATCTAAAACCATTAACAAGCATTATATGTAGTGGGGGCAAGTTAGAAGCATTCCTAGGAAGATGAGGAGTGAAACAAAGATGTCCACTATCACCATTGTTATTAAATGTTGTACTTGCAATGTTAGCTTTAGCAATAAGAGAAGAAAAAAAACTGAATAGATTGGAATAGGCAAAGAAGAAATAAAGCTATCAACTAAAAAAACTACCTGATATAATTAACAACTTCAGTAAAATTGCAGGACAAAAATAAAAGGAAAAATTATCAGGATCCTCCTTCTTATCAACCTCATCCCTTTTCTTTTCCTTTTCCCCTCCTCCTTCCTATAGGTTAAGATATATTTCTATACTCAATTGGATGTGTATGCTATTCCCTATTTGAGGCAAATCTGATGAGAGTAAGGTTCAAACAATGCTCACCTCCCCCTTTCTTTCCCTCTGCTGTAACAGGTTATTTTGCCTCTTCCTGTGCGGTAATTTACTCTCTTCTGCCTCCTTCTTTATTCTTCTTCTAGTATAATAATTTTTAACCCTTAGTTAATTATTTGTATCATCACATCAGTTATCTCATATCTATACCTTCTGTCTATGTATACTGCTTCTAAATGTCCTAATAAAGATACAAGTATCATCTTATCACATATAGATGTAAATAGTTTAACCTTACTGAAAAATACGTGTTTTTTTTTTAATTTCCTATTTACTATTTTATTCTCCTTTTAAGTCTTGTATTTGAAAAACAAATTTCCTTTTCATCTCTGGTTTTTTCATCAGGAAATTTGGAAGTCCCCTATTTCATTGAATATCCATCTTGTTCCCTGAAAGATTATGCTCAATTTTTCTGAGTAGTTGATTCTTGGTTGCAATCCAAACTCCTTTGGCTTCCAGAATATCATATTCCAAGGCCTCTGATCCTTTAAATGTTGATGCTGTTTGGTCCTGAATAACCATGACTGTGATTCCATTATATTTCAATTGTTTCTTTCTGGCTGCTTATAGCATTTTCTCTTTACCTAGTAATTCTGGAATTTTCCTAAGATATTCCTTGGAGTTTTCATTTTGGGATATCTTTCAAGAGATAATTGGTGGATTCTTTCAATTCCCACTTTACCCTGTAGTTCTAGGATAGCAGGACAATTTTTTGAATGATGCTGTTCAGGATTTTATTTTTTTTGCTTTTTTGTTTTATATCATAGCTTTCAGGTAGACTGTAATTCTTAAATTATCTCTCCTGGATATCTTTTCTAAGTCTGTTATTTTTCCAATGAGGTATTTCACATATTCTTCTATTTTCTTATTCTTTTGATTTTGTTTGACAGATTCATGTTTCATAGAGTCTCATAGAATCTCATGGAATCATTACCATATACTTGCCCAATTCTAATTTTTAAGAGATTGTTTTGCTCAACTAGCTTTTGTACCTCTTTTTCCATTTGACCAATTCGACTTTTTAAGGAGGTATTTTCTTTAGTGGATTTTTTTTTTTCATTTTGCTAATTATGTTTTTTTTAAGTAACTGTTTTCTACCGTCAATTTTTGTCCTTCCTCTTCCAAGCTGTTGATTCTCTCTTGTATATCTTTCAATTTATTTGCCCATTTTTCTTCTATCTGTCTTATTTAACTTTTAAAATCCTTCTTGAGCTTTTCCAAGATGGCTTTTTGGTCTATAGTCCAGTTCATATTCCGCTTTGAGATTTCAGATGTTGGTATATTGAGAATGCTGTCCTCTTCTGAGTTGGTGTTTTGATCTTCCCTGTCACCATAATAATTCTTTATGATCCATGTTCATTTTTACTTCTTCTTCTTGATATTTACCTATTTCCTGGCTTTTGAAGTTTATCTAAGCATTATTTGCTTTATTTGTGCTCATGCCAAGCTTTCTTTAAACTCATTTTTCTCTTTGATAGAACTTATTTTTATGAAGATATATTTTAAATTATTTTATTAATTTTCAATATTTAATAATATTATTCAATGATTACATTGAGATTACTTTAAAATATTTGCACAAGATTCATCATAAGATTTTTTTTTTCTAAAACAGGTTTTCATTCTGAACTGGTGGTGTCCTTAACCATCATAGCCCTTCGCTTGGCAAAGAGTTTATAGTTTGCTGGCAGAGGCAATTTCTATGCTCTTTTGAACTCACTGTGCTTATTGACTTACATCAGTTAAACTTTGATATGAAATAGTGATAATCCTTTCTTTTTAATTTCTTATTTTTGGTCAATAACTTATTTAAATAGGTCAAGTTAGAGCAGTTTTAATTGCATGTCATGTCTTCTTCTTTTTTATTTATTCTAATTTGTGTTGATTTTGACCTTTCCTTTGTCAAGGTGAAAGTCTGAATGTATACAAACTGCTGAGTAAGACATTTCTTCTATATCAGTAACCTCATATCATCTCCATTCAGATACAGTGAATTTAACTCTTAGTATATATGATAAAACTTTAAAATAAGTTTAAAACAAATCCATAGTCTCTTGACTTTCTTCTTGAATAAATTACATATGATTCTATAATTTTGTGTAGTGATTTTTATGATATAGATGTGTATATATGTTTGTTCCTTATCCCTGTTTGTTGTTCTTCATAATTATTTTTGCCATCATCCCCTATTTCCACCTTTGTTTTGTCAATATTAAAACATCAATTTAATTCAAGGAGTCATGTATTTATTCATAGTATTTCTTTACTTCTTCATCCTATGGAACAGCTTTTTAAATATATATCTGTAATTATTTGCCTGTTGCCATTTTTTGGCTTATCCTCAACATCTAAAAATAATGTGTTTCAGACAGTGCTGGGCACTGGGCATGCAAAGACAGAAATGTCCATTTCCCAAACAAACAAACAAAAAAGATTACTATTATTACTATTACTGCAGAAGAGAATGAATAGAATCTAAGAGGCTTTGACCTAAATAAATATTTAGAGTGCAAGTAGCCTCATTTTTGAAAATTTTCTTCCGTATGAAGACTCCTTGTGCCCTTCTGCTCTTTCTATGAAATACTTAGACCTATTCACATTGCCTGTCCTTAGAAATCTAAAGGAGGATTTTTAAAGTTTAATCTTGTTAAATGAGAGTTTACAAAAAGTTAAAGCAGCCAAATATTAAAAAACAAAACAAAACAGGAGACTTGAGAATTTCTTTTTCGGAATCACTATTGGTCAGTTAAATATTCCTATTGCTGTTGAAATCTGGCTGTCTCATTGTTTTCCTTTACTTATAAAAAATAATAACAAGAATTATGCAAAAATGAATTGAGGAAATAAACAGAAATGTAGAATTAATGGCAGGAAAGTATGGAAAGGAAAATCAATTTTGAAATGATTAAGAAGAAATCTGGAAGTGTCATAATATAATGTGTAAATATAAAGCCCTCTCCTATTCGTCAGTGCTACACTATAAAGACAGGCAGGAAAAATGTATTTCTCTGTCCAATATACTTCCCCTTTATGAATCTCACCATGATTTCTTCATCTGTAAAATGAAAGTACTGAATTAAATCATTGGTCTGGAATGTATGATGGGTCAATCAGATTATGGGAAAGTGAGACATTTCCAGTATTTCTGGCATACCAGTTGTGATATTTTTTTTTCAAAACAATCATATTCTTATCTATTTCCCAGTTCTCACATTCCCAAGACTCACCCTCCACCAACCTTTCTCCTTTTTGCACTATTTCAGCCCTTCTGGGAAATTGTTAATTATTGTTACCCTAATAACTAACTACCCAGGAAATTCAACATCTTATCCATCCTTTGTCTCCTATGTCAGCTCATGGATGTGGATAATTATACTTCAGACGTGGTTGAGGTCTCCAGTTTCTTGATGGGTAACTAGTAAGTAAACACCAGGCTTTTTCTCCCTTTTTTTTTCATTTCAAATAGAATACAGAATGCACAGACATGGACGGGTTATGTATATGCTTCCCAATTCCTATCACATCACTCATACCAAAAACCCCTTGCTTTTTCATAACTTTTCATTTCACCATAATTCTTTCATTTACCAAAAATCACAACTTTGTCTTCATTAACTCCCTACTGTGACTGCATATCCAGGAAGTCATCATATATTGTCATTTCTACCTCCAGAACAACTCTGTCAATTCAATCCCATTCTCTCTACTCACATATCAACCAGCCTAAATCATAATTTCCTCTTCTCTGGACTATTACAATAGCTTCATAATGGATTCCGATGCCTCTTTTTGTTCTACTCCTATCCATTCTCCAAAGAGCTGCAAAAGTTAGTTTCTTCATCTCTAAACAGAATGGTTTGGACTAGAGAAAATGTAACACCTTTTTTAGATCTATATCCATGATCCCATGAACTACTTCACTTCCAATAAAATGATTAATGCCAATACAGTTAAAACAACTGTAGAATTAAATGTATAATAATTTAAACACTCCAGAAAAAGTTTTAAATAAAAAGGAATGGATTAGTCTCAAGAAAAATGGAGAGGAATAGAGGAAAAGAGATGAACGTGATAAATTTTATTATATCCAGATAAGAGGTGTTTTTTTTTTCATTTAAATTTAAAAAAAAAGAAAAACGAATTAGGGGAAAATAGTTCCCATGAATGTAGAGACAAATATCAGACATCCAGAATCCATAAGGATCTGATACAAATCTATGAAAAAAATAAAATATTTCACAATGTAACAATCATTCAATTAATAAGCTTTAATTAAACGTATACTATGTGCCAAGCATGTGCTAAGCACTGGAGGTAGAAAGAAACATAGAAATAGTACTTGACCACAAAGATCTTATAATCTAATTGGAGAAATATTATTTACTAAATAGGTACATGTAAGACATACACATTAGAAGGAAAAGCGATTTAGTGTGGAAAGTTAAAGTGGTTGGGTAGACTGAGAAAACCTTCGTGTGGCATATAACTCTTTAAAGAAGCCAAGGAGGTTAAGAAATGAGAGTAACAGAGAATATTTCAGGGAGGGAAGGGCTGAAGTATGCAAGAAGGGTTACCATTGTCAAGGCCTAGAAAGTGGAAATACAGAATTGTGTGTGGCAATTAAGTAGATCAGTATCCTTGTATCATGAAACATATAGAAAATAATAATACTATACAGCAGGACTTCAGAGATTGTATTTCTCTTCAAAAGAATACAGATAATCTGTAGAGGAGAAAATGTAAACTTAATAATTACATGAACTTATTATATAGTCATGTCACTTAATGAGAGAAATACAGACAAAGATAACTGAAAAAAATTACCTCCCACAAATAAAAGCAAAAACAAGGAAGGAGGAAAAGGAAGGAAGAGGAAGAGAAGAAGAAGATGAAGATGATGAAGAAGTTGAAGAAGAATAAAAAGCAAAAGAAGAGAGAAAGAAAAGAGGGAAGGAGAACAGAAGGAAAAAAGGAAGGAAGGAAGAAGAATAGAACCTTCTGTTCCAAAAGAAAGAGAGAGGAAAAGAAGGAAGGAGGAAAGAAAGAGAGAAAGAAAGAAAGAAAGAAAGAAAGAAAGAAAGAAAGAAAGAAAGAAAGAAAGAAAGAAAGAAAGGAAAGAAAGAAGGAAAGAAAGAAGGAAGGAAGGAAGGAAGGAAGGAAGGAAGGAAGGAAGGAAGGAAGGAAGGAAGACAAGAAGAATGGAACCTTCTGTTCCTTCAGGGCAAAGAAAAAACCAACAGTGATATATGAGTGATGATAATACAGAGTAGCACAAACATTTTGGAAATCAATCTGGCAGTGTGAAGCAAAGGTCATGTAACCTTTAGCCACAGCTTTTCTATTACTAGGCTTTTTCTTTAAAAATATGAGAAAAAGTGACAGTAAAGACACATTGTATAAAATAAAAATGTTCATTTGATACAAAAAATAACTGCTATATTTATTTGTAATGGCAAGTTATTGAAAATAACCTTTAAATGCAACAAATAGAAAATAGCTGAATCAATTACACTATATTAAGACAAGAAGGTTTTAGCTATCTATAAAAATGAAAAATATGAATATAAAGAGCTGATTATTTCACCTGTGTGAAATAATCCAAAGTGAGATAAGCAGAGCTAGAGCTGTGTGTACTTGAACTACAGCTTCATGAAAAAAAACAAAAAGAGAGAGACAACAGAACTTCAGATGGGAAAGGACACAGAATAAAGCCAAGATTTGTTTGAACAATAATTGATTTTGTTTCCCTTTATTAATTGTTCTGTCTTATATGTAAAATATTATGCTTTATTTTGTATGTTTATGTTTTTAAAATGTTATGGTTATTGAATTTTTATCATTTTTCAAGGCAGGACAGTATCATATTACTATAGGCCTCTTGAAGAATGTCATCTCTAGATCTGTACATCCATTACTGGATTACTGCAATATTAGGTTGCCATAAGGTACAGAGAGAGAATAAATGCAGTGTTCTAAGATTTTCACAGGTTGAAAGTGGTAGTAGATAACAAAGATGGGGATTCTGAAAATTATTACCAAAAATAAATGAAACACACACACAGCTGAGAAACTGTCAATGAATACAACCTGCATGCTGATTTTGTCATCTATTTCAAAGTATAATGAACATAATCTAAACACACTTTGAAGGTACTCTTGAGGGTATTAAAAAATAACTGAAATGCTTTCAGAATGATTTTACACAGTGGATCACTTATTTATTGTCACATAACGGATTGAAAGATGTAGACCACTCAAAATGATATTGTACTCACTATTAGTTACTTTACTATTTAATAACTATTAAACTTTAGTTGATGAAAATTCTGCTTTATGAACTTTTGTTTGAAAACAACTTATCATTCATTCTTCAAAGTTGTAGAGGATCTCTTAAATATATTACAATAGACAAGTTTGGCACCTCTGATTATTTATTATTAATCTCTAATTATTATTATGCAGCTAGACAAAAAAATAAGGAGGTGTGTGCTGGCACAAAGTGTCAATTCACAATTATGGGGAAAAAAGAAACAAAAAAACTTTTTTTTGTTTTTGTTTAGGGTTAACTGACTAGCCCAGAGTTACACAGCTAGTAAGTGTTATAGGTCTGAGGCCAGATTTGAAGTAGGTACTTCCGAATCCAGGTCTAGTACTCTATCCACTGGGTCAATTAGTTGCCCCTCAAGAAACATTTCTGCAGAGGCTAATAGAAGGAGCAGGATAATTCCCAAAACGTGGGGAAGTCCTTTTGAGGTTCCTGTCTTTGGATACAATTCAATATATTAAACATTATTTAAGCATCAACTGCTTGCCAAGTACTATGCTAATTGCTAGGGATACAATTAATACAAAAGGCAATCTCTAGCCCAAAGAGCTTGGAATCTAATGGGGGGAGACATACAAAAATGAAGAAGGAAAAGGGTTGGATGGTAGTAGGTTGTGCTCTGCACAGTGGGAGTTATCTTGTTCTATGGATTTGAAACCAAGCAGAGAAGTAGTTGCAGAACGGAACTATGGTTTAGTGATTACATCAATCCATAAAATATTGTAGAACTCCTAAATGAGATCCATCACCATGAATTATACTTAAATAAAAAAAAAGCAAATGGTGAAGCATTCCTTTGTTTAGGAACATTGAGGGACCACCTACAGAGCTCCATTACCATACATATATAAGTATGCAACAATAGCTCCTACATTAGAAGGTTATTGAAAGGAGCTAATGAGTCTGTCAAACAATGAAGAAGTATTTTTTTTTAAGTCAGTTGGGGTTAAGTGACTTGCCCAGAGTCACACAGCTAATTAGTGTTATGTGTATGAGGCCAGATTTGAACTCAGGTCTTCCTGACTTCAGAATGGTACTCTATCCACTTCGCCACCTATCTGCCCCAAGAAGTATTTGTTAAGAGCACACTATGTACAAGGCAGTGCACATGCAAAGAAAGTTGGAAATATGGTGCCTGAGCTGAAGGATCTCTCATTCTAATGGGTGGGACACCAGGCACCAGATGGAAGACAATCTGACAGGAGAAAGGACTGGAATCAATGGTTCCTAGAATTTGAGTCCTCCAAAAGGTGGGGCTTGAGTTTTAAAGGAATTTGAGAGCAGGAGTGAATGGTTAGAATATTCCATGCCGAGTAGACAGTAAATGTAAAAGCATGGAAATGGGATTCTGAATGTGAAGAAGAAGAAGAAGAAGAAGAAGAAGAAGAAGAAGAAGAAGAAGAAGAAGAAGAAGAAGAAGAAGAAGAAGAAGAAGAAGGAGGAGGAGGAGGAGGAGGAGGAGGAGGAGGAGGAGGAGGAGGAGGAGGAGAAGAAGAAGAAGAAGAGAAGAAGAAGAAGAAGAAGAAGAAGAAGAAGAAGAAGGAAGAAGAAGAAGAAGAAGAAGGAGGAGGAGGAGGAGGAGGAGGAGGAGGAGGAGAAGAAGAAGAAGAAGAAGAAGAAGAAGAAGAAGAAGAAGAAGAGAAGAAGAAGACAGAGAAGGAGAAGAAGGAGGAGAAGAAGGAGGAGGAGGAGGAGGAGGAGAAAGTTAAATTTTACAAAGTTATAGGTAATTAGGCAAGTGAAAGTAGAAATTGTAAAATTTGGCAACAGATGGAATTTTTCATATATGAAAACTTTGAATTGCTATGTAAATATTACATTATATTCATACATGAATAAGACATGCATTCATGTGAGAATGATGGGACCTGTAATTTAATTAGTGTAGGGGGCTTCCTGGTGAAGAACTTCCCTCTACACTAATGATACAGGTTAGAACCTTCTCAAAAAGAGAGTTATACACAGATAAATAATTTACTCAGAGTCATATAGTATCAAAGGCTGGACTTATATATAATTATTCTTGGGTTTGAGGCCAGCTCTGTCTCCACTCCAATATACTGCCACTCATGCATAAACACACACCATATATAACCCTATGAAACATACGCTTTTGTGCATATGTGTTTATATATTCACATATACAAATGTGTATGCATATACTTAATAGACACAATACACCTAAGTACATGTCTATATACCACATCCGTCACAAACATATTCAATCTTTCAGTTTCTTAAAGGCTCAGGATCTTAATATATAAATGACAGATGCCATAAATAGACAATGAGTTGGCACATACATTTTTAACAGTAGGAAGAAAATTAGATTTTAATTTGCTAAGTAAATTATTTTCCTAAGAAAGTTGCAACATTTGGTTTTGGTTTCATATAGTTTGATTTGTTGGTGATAATTGTTTTTATTGTTTTTAATTTCTCCCAAGACTTTTCATCAAGTGCATGTCCATTTTAACACAGTATACTTCTAATAGTCTTGCATGGCTACAATTTGTGCACTGATTCAATATATGAAGAATTAAAGCTGATTTGTGTCAGACAAAGCACAATTCTGATGACAATGATGGACATTCTTCCTCAGTCAAGGCACCACACATAACAGAGAATTTCACAGGAAAAAAGTTTATAAATCCATGTCATTAAAGAGATGCATTATTGGAAAGAAGATTGGTGACACAGAAGGAAAAGGAGAGATAGCTGGAAGGATAGCTCTGTGATCCATTTGTGCTCTCATCATATCAAGAGAACATGAAGCAATATCCAAGATATTGGGAGAATGACACCTGAATTGAAAATTTGGGAAGGCATGGGTGAGAAACACATAGGATATTCTGACATGAATGAGTTATTCCTTGAATTGGTGGAGATATCATATATGCTATTATAGATCCACTTGAATTCTGATTATTTTTTTTATTCCTTATATTACACCTTATATTACATATAGCATATGTCCCTTCCTACTACTGCCTGTAATAGAAAGTTAGCTCATTAAAGATGGGGCCTGATTTGCTTCTTCCCTCTTTGTCAACATTTTTCTCCTTATTTTCTGGTATATAGCAAGTATTTAGTATACCTTAGCAAAATTTAATTCTAAACAAAGTTCCATGAAGATATTGCAGTATTCCAATCAATATGAGGGCACTACATCAAAATATTTCCTTCAATTCCAAACATATAACAAAAAAAAAATTCATACATACATGGTATTTCAGAAGTATTTCATAGGACATAATAAATAATAGGGATGATTTGGTCGTGAAAGTAACTTGATTTGTTGAAATTATTATTTTACTTATTAATTAAGCAAAACTATGCCAAAGGTAGCAAATATATAATACTGTGAAAAACCTTCTTTTTTCATCTATAGAGTAAACCAAGAGTTGAGGGAAGGTAAATCTTATTTTTGATGGCCTCTGTGTATCACATTAATGAGGCTTGATTATCCGTTTAACTTCATAAGTTTAGAATGCATTTGAAATAGAGATTTTATTTAGAGGTACATGTGAGGGTTTTTACTAAGCAAAATCTCAAAAGTTTTATCATTCTGTTCCATGGAAAATAGAGAGATATATCTTTATTATTTTGTATTGAATTCAAAAGGAGAGAAGTTTCATCAATAAGTGAGATCTCTCTTGACAATGTAGAAATTCGCATGTGTACTTTCCAGACAGTTTTGTTGTTATAGAAAGACAGATGATATTTTAAGCTCTAGAGGCATTTGGAGATGTAAGATTTTTTTTTTCATCACTGACCACAGTTTACTTTCAAACACTAATACAGGCTGAAATGTTTTCACCTGAAGACAAAATAGAAAAAATAGTAGTACTTTCAACAAGGTTATTATGATAAAAGGACTCAGGTGATAAAAATAACATTTTAACAGTTTCCTGTATGATATGGAAGACATCTGGGATACATAGTCAATGATCCCAATGATACCACCATACCAAACATTTTAATGTTCCCAGACATAAAACTTATTTTTTCTCTATCTTTTCTGTAGCTTCTTCCCACTTACTCTTATCGGCAACACTTCCTTTTAGTCACCCCAGATTGCAATCCTAGATGTCATTCTTACATTCTAACTCTCTGTCCTCTGGCACAGGTACTGTCTTGGCACAAGACCTTATCTTCTCTCTGAAATCATTGCAAGAGCCTCGATTCCTCTGTGTGTGTGTGTGTGTGTGTGTGTGTGTGTGTGTGTAAGTTTGTGTGTGTGTATAAAATGTGCATACATGTGTGCATATATGGTGTGTGCATTGCATATATGTGCATAGGCGCGCATATGTGCAATGTGTGTATGTGTATACACATACATGCACACATATATGTGTATATACACATATGTATATAAGTACATGCATGTACATGCTTATATGTGCATGTGCACACATATATGCATATGGGTATGTATGTGTGCATACATGCACATGTTTATATATTTTAAATAAGAATACTGGGGTTGGGATTCATCTGACATGTAGGAGACTTGATAGGTCTAAGAGAAAGGCATGTTAATATCGCCCTTGGTCAATTTTAATGTTTATTATGTATCATTCGTTTAGCAGGAATACTTATTTTAATGATTCAATATTAAGAGTGAAAACAATGATATGCTATATCCAAATACTATGATGGTGAACCAACTTCACTTTTCCAAGGTGATGTGACAAGCTCATTAAAAGGTATTTTGTTCAATGATGATGGGATGTTCTCCTATGGATGAGAGCTGAGAGCTAAATTACAACTTCTTCTTCTTCTTCTTCTTCTTCTTCTTCTTCTTCTTCTTCTTCTTCTTCTTCTTCTTCTTCTTCTTCTTCTTCTTCTTCTTTTTCTTCTTCTTCTTCAGCTAGGCAATGGGCTTAAGTGACTTGCCCAGAGTCACACAGCTAGTAAGTGTTATGTGAGGTTGGATTTGAACTCAGGTAGTCCTGACTCCAAGGCCAGAGCTCTATTCACTGCGCCACCTAGCTGCCCCATAAATTACAATTTTTTAAATCCAAAAGGCTGGATACTCACAACAATGCAGCCACATTGTTCACCCCAACGCCTAGAGATAGCAAGAGAAAAAAGATAAAAGGAAAATGACATCAGGAATACACAGCACATGGCATTTGATCATTATGGTCACCCAGGTGGGCATATACAAAACATAGGTGTCTTGGGGAATGCACTGAATTCTATTTCTCAAAGGTGAGTAATGTCAGCAAGGGGCTATACAATGTGATTTTGTGTAGATATTCAAAAAGGTCTTAGTCTATTTTTGAATTATTACAACTCAGAAGTACTTAAAAAATTTTGGGGCACTGTGTATAAAAAAGGAAAAAAAAACATGGGCAGCTAGGTAGCATAGTAGATAGAACACCATTTGTAGAGTCAGATAGACTTATCTTTCTGAGTTCAAATCCAACCTCAGATACTTGCTAGCTATGTGACCCTGTGTAAGTCACTTAACCCTGTTTGTCTCAGTTTCCTCATCTGAAAAATGAGCTGGAAAAGGAAATGGCAAACAACTATAGTATCTCTGCCAAGAAAACTCCAAATAGGGTCATGAAGAGTTTGACAAGACTGAAAAACAACTGCAGCATAACAAATATATAAAGACATATGAAGTGTGTGTGTGTGTGTGTGTGTGTCTGTTAGAATTGAAAACCCATCTAAAAGCAAAAACATAGAATTCCTTTCTTAAATTCTATCATAAAATTATTTCATATTTATTAGTGATTTATTTAATGGCACATGTTAAGATTTAAATTTTCAGCACCCTAAAGTGGGAAAGGGACACACTGTGTTCTATTAAGTACCAGTGGGACATTAACTATTTTGTGCCAATTAATATTTTATACCACTATATAATAATACTATGCAAATTTTAGCTTAATTTTAATAGAAAATTAAGTAAGGAAATGAATTCTTTGAATCAGAATTTATATCTATTTTATCCTAGAAAGGCAGCACAGAAAAAACCTGGGGTTACTCTAATTTAATTTCCCATTAAATATTTATTTGGTTTGGGATTATTCTCTTTCCTCTCTACTTAGTCTCAGAAAAATTAAAATTTAAGAATTTGAATCCATTTCAATTCAATATTCAAAAGTATTTATTAGGAACCTAATTTGTGCAAGACACTTCTAGCAATGGGAACACACACACACACACAAAAATTAAGAACAGGTACTGCTTTTAAGGAGCTTACATTCTATTGGGAGGGGGGAGATGAAGGGAGGGGTGCATTATTCAATACTAACTCAACACGAAAAACAAGAATTTGGATATCCTTTTTATTATCACAACATATTAATAAAGGCAGAAGTACCTTTCCTTTATTGGCACAGTGGCCTAGCACATTTTGAGTGCTTAACAAATGTTTTCTGACTGCCTTGCTGTGGGGAGAAAAAAATCTTAGCCGAGAAAGGGAAAGAGGAGATCACAAAATGTAAGAGAATGTTTTGATGTGATGAAATTTTAAAACTTGTGTAGGAATAGAAATTTCAAAACATATAAGAATAGAAATAGATGTTTCTAGGATAACAAATATAATGCTTATTTAGAAACAGTCAAGTGAGGCAGTGGTTAGAATACTGGACCTGGACTCAAGAAGGCTAGGCTCAAACCTGGACTCAGACATTTATGAGCTGTCATCATAATTGATTTCTCAATTACCTTAAAGTGTTTCATAAGTGCTAAATTCTATTAGGTTAAAAAGCACAATTATTTCTAATAAGTGTCTGATATCCAGGATACATAAGGGATTAACACAAATGTGTAAGCCCAAGTGTTACTTCCCATTAAATAAGTGGTCAAAGTACATGAACAGTTTGCAAAAGAAAAATTGACTGAGTTATGTATCAGCCATAGTTGAATACACTGTACATTGATCCTGACATAGTGAAGGACTATAGCCATATACGTTACCCTGCTTGGTATCACCTCAGTCTGTCCCATTGCTAATTCAGAATGTTAGCCTCTTGGTTACTCTTTGCCTATGACCTTAGTAGTGGGACATAAATAACATCTGGATGATTGAGAATCCACCTTCCATCTCCATTGACCTTGGAGACCTTAAAAACACAGCACAAAAGAATTCATCATGTGCAACACTGAATGGCTCACTGTGCCCTGCCAAGTCTTGTTAAATCACTATGATGACCACACAAAAGCATTTATATTGGTGGACAATTGCGTGCCTAGACTTTCTAGGGACAACAATCAAGGTAGATAACTACATTCATCTCTATTTTACTAGAGCAGTGACTCAAATGTTTTGGTCTCACTTTTGGTCTTGTACTTTGACACTTTAAAACTTATTGAAGATTCCAAAGAATTATTGTATAAGCAAAATTGATGTTTACCATATTCAAAATTAAAACTGGTAAGTTTTAAAATAGGTATTAAAATTAATTTAAAATATCAAATGTCAATAACAAACATGTTAGTTGGTAATATGAATGACATTTTTTTGTGAAAACTAGATTTTTCAAAACAAAAATGAAATTAGAGAAATGTGTGGTATTGTTTTAAATTATTGCAAATTTCTTTAATGTCTGGCTTAATATAAGAACAATAGAATCTCATATTTGCTTCTGCAGTCAATCTGTTGTGACATTATTTTCAGTGAAGCAAAGGAAGAAAATTTGACCTATGACAGAAATGTAGTTTGAAGAGAAGAATTTTATTATTCTTTTCAGATAACTTAATATTTTAACATTAAAATTAAATATAAATGCTATTTGAATTGTTTAATTGCAATGCAGAATACAAAAACATATCAATAACTTTGCATTGTGTGTTCCATTAAAATCCTTTGGTCTCTCTTACTCTTTAAATGGATCTTTTATCCATGTTTGATGTTGTAAAATCGTGCATTAGTCATTTAGGGGAAAAAATAGTTTAAGAAAGAATGCACATCTTCTAAATATTAACACATCTTAATATACAGTATCATAAAAACTATATTAGGTGATATCACTACTGATAACAGTATAAAACTCTTTAAGTACTGGAATTGATTCAGCTCACAGGAGCCAATATGTGTTTACCAAATATTTATTTCTTTCCTAAAAGCTCAACTTTTGTCATTGCCAACAAATCTACCAGCTATGTCCTTTGAAGTGACAGTCTCACTGCATTCATTTTCTTTTAAGGATCACAGAATTATTGGTTAGTAATAGTTTGCTAATTGTTCTCCTATAAATAAAAAAACAAAACAAACAAAAAAAACTCCGCAAGGTTAGATTGCAAATAAAACAATTGCTCCACTTCTTTCCTTGAGTTAAATGTCATACTTCCATAACCAACAAAAGCATACTTCCAATGCCAACATATAGAATAGAACAAAAAGAAACATAATGAGAGTTCAAGACTGATTAAATTATGAATTTCACTGTTTATTCAAGGACATTCTTAAGTTAACTCTCTCTCTCTCTCTCTCTCTCTTTCTCTGTGTGTGTGTGTGTGTACACACACATATATAAATATGCAAATCTTTGTGGGATGTAGGGTGTGTTCAGGGAAGACCAGTACCTCTGGTGTGAGGGTTGCAGAGCCTTTTTTCACAGCTGCTATCCACATTTTATGTCCACCTGATCCACCCAACTGTCACCTGTGGCTCCAAAAAGCTACAGCATGGGCAGCAGCCACACCCAGATAAACTATTTTGGCAGATGGGTTAAACCACGTTGAGGGGTCTTAAACCCTTCAGTGAGTTAGAAAGGTGTCTACCCAGAGGATGTGAGGACTTCCCCAGGTAGAACTGGAAGATGAGAATAAATTGTTCCAGTGGCCATGAAGGTGGCTGAAGCAGGTTCTGTTGAGCTCTTAGCACTTGACTGGATATAAAAGATGCCTTTATCCTGAGTCTTCACCAGTCATTTTAACTTTGTCTTGCCATTGGACTTAAATGACTCTGGAGGAAAGACTGAGGCTGACACCTTTATGCAACTCTGCCTCACTTAAATCCAATTTATGTAGAAATTGAAAGACATCAACCATACCATTTTACCATTTTTATTTATCTCAAAGTCCTGGCGAGACAAGCAAATGATGAAGCAGCAGGTGTGGATACACTGGGAAGTGTAGTCACAACCATACACACAAGCAGGCTGGGGCGTAGGGTCATCTTTTCACTGGACTGAAGAAGCAGTGGGAGTAGTCAGTCCCTGGGTGTTTGAGCAGTGGGAGGAAGAGGCTAGAAAAGGCGCTTTAAAAATCATCTGCTTGCTTACTGCAGCAGGCAGGGATCCCACCCTGAGGTTCACAAACACACACACATAACTTTGCATATGCGTATCTATCTTACATCTATCTACCTGTAAGAGCAAGCACATGGTATTGAAGAATCCATTGACTACTAGGTCAGTTTGTCCCCACAGCCTTGTTTCCTGCTGAGGTGACATATGAATTTTTTTCACCGTTGCTTTTGTATCTCAGCACATTTGTTTTAGGATAAACCATGACATCAAAAAAATGTTATTTGAATATTTTTGGTACTTCAGTGCTGCTTCTGTCTGTCGCCAAGTATTGCAATTAAAAAATATGATTTGAGCATATTTAAGCAAAACATGAAGTACAGTCATGTTTGCAGATTTGTACATTTCTGAGGAAAATGTATAAATCTGCATATGAGTCTTCATGCTTGCAGCTAAATTTTAATTCATAGGTCAGATAGCCTCTACGAAATTCTTCTGTACACCCTTTAGAGAATGAGATCAATAAAAAATTACATTTTAATACTTTATGACAATAATTTTGTCTTACAGGTCCCCAGGTATTTGTTAACAACACTTTTAGAAAAATTATATTACTGTATCACTGTCAGTACCTACTTGATCCATGCTGCATATGAGGAATCTTCTACTTTTCCACGACTCAGAGCTACTTTTCATTACTGTAAAAAATATCTCAAGATTTCTCAGAAAAAAATAGGAAGCAGAGGCATGAAAAGGGAAGTTAAAGGAAAGGCACTAAGCTCGGAGAGTGGAAAGTGATAGGTACCTGACTAGCTGCATCCCTCTGTCATTCAATAATTAATTGACAATTAATTATTAAGTACCTTCTGTGCACTAGGCATTATTCTAGGTGCTAAGGATACACATAAAAAGAATGAAATCTTCTATATGTATTGAAAAAACCCTTACATTCCAATGTGGAATATGGAAATTATACATCTATAATACACATGTGCACACACACATACAGTTACATATGAATAATATATAGTTATATGTTGTTAACATGACATAGGTATTCACTATATATAATTCTAATGCATGTCATTCAAAGCCCTTGACAATCTAGCTGCCTCTTATGTTTCTAGTCTTCTTATACCTTCATTATTGCTGTTGTTCAGTCATGTCTGACTTTTTATGACCTGATTTGGGGTATTTTGGAAAAGGTTTGGAGTCTTTGGACATTTCTTACAGATGAGGAACTGAGACAAACAGGGTTCAGTGACTTGCCCAAGGTCACACATATTTGTTCTCTGGAAAATCCCTCCTCCAGTAAGCCTTCAGTTCACCTACAACAGTCAATAAATCAGTCAATAAGCATTTATTAAATTATCAATATATGCTGAGCCCTATACTATACTACATAAGTGGTAAAGATCTAAATAAATTGAACAAACCATGATATTTTGGGGGGAGCAGATGCAATTGCTGGCTGGGGAGAGATAATTGCACATACCCCTGGCATAGCACTTTCAGTTTTATGAAGTATTTTGCAAATATTGTTTTGTTTTTTCTCCATATCATCCTTAGGAGACAGGTGCTGTACTAATTTTATCCTCATTTTACAAATGAGGAAACTGAACTACAGACTTGAAGTGACTTACTCAGGATAACACAGATACAAAAATCTGAGTCCAGATTCAAACTCAGGTCTTTCATTATGCTCGGTCCAGTTCTCTATCCACTATACCAACTAGCTGTTTCTATGAGAAAAAGGCCTTTCTGTTGAGAAACTGATCATATAGATTTTTGTCACTTACTTATCAATAATGATTATGCTGTTAGAGAATATCATCATAGGTGGTGATTAAGCTATGGCTACTGAGCATCTATGGGAATATATGGGACTGAGGTAAGGGTTCAGAAGACTTAGCACTTTAGCTTTTAAGATGGAATCAGTAGGATTTCTGAAAAGTCAGGGTCAAATGATAAAGAAAATTGAAGTTTGAAATACTGGACTAATTAAACAATCTAGTGTTAAGAAAGGGAAAAACAGATTTCAGGGTGTTCTATGAGTAATAATTACAATAAGGAAAGGGTTAATTAGAAATCATATTTCAATATCAATTCTAGAAACATTTCTGATTTTTTCAAGTTTGTGCATCCTAGATGGTCATGTGGCATACTGGTGTAGGATAGCCTGAGTTTTGACATAGACACCTTTAAAAATTGTCTTTTAATATTTTTATAAAATATATTTTGTTAATATTTTTTTATTTGACATCACAGTAGAGTTTGTAGATATTTCCCACACTCGTAAACACACACACACACACACACACACACACACACACACACACACACACCCCTTTTCCTCTTACTCTATGAGCTCTCTTTTAACAAAGAATGTAGGTAAAGGAAATTAATCCAAGGACTGCTTGTATCTAAGCATATATATCATTACATGCCCAGAGAGTCAACCTTTCTTCACAAATAAAAGTATGCAAACTTTTAAATACCTTAATCAGGTTTATAAATATTAGCTATACACACATAACAATAATAACAACGAGACAACAAAGACAGTGCTATAGCTCACATTTATAGCATGCATTCTTTACAAGTGTCTTATAGTTTAGGACTTATTGGTATTCTAATTTTTAGATGAGTCTGAGTCTAAAAGCAGTGAAGTGACTCACCAGGGTCATAAAGATGGTAAGTGACAGAGGCAAGATTTGTAATCATGTCAGTCTCAGTCTAATACCCTATTCACTGACACCTAGCTTCCTATCATATTCTGATTGTAATATACCTGCTTATTTTCCTTTACACATAATATACATTTTAAGACATGAAGTCCTTTGGGTACTGTTAAGGAAACTAGAAATCAGCACTCTTTTCATGTCACAATTAATAAAACTATTGCATATAAAATTTTGCTGGACTCCTTTCAGCAAGAAGTTTACTAATTTAAAAAAAAATAAAATGATCATTTCTTCATTTGATTTAGAGAATGCCCTTTATAGAAATAACTTAAAATTGTCAAGCACAAAAGCTGTTTCTGTTTTCATTTTGGTGAGTCTGTCATTTGAGTTACACCTCATTTACTGATATTAGATAAGAAATGTGCCTTATTGCTCTGAGTTTGAGATATCTGAGTCAAAGTCTATTGAATTCAAATGAACCTAGAAAAAAATAAAATAAATAGGCATCATCAAAGCCTCTATTTCTCAATGCTATCCACATCCAAAGAAAGAGCTATGGAGTTTGAATGCAAATCAAAGCATACTATTTGCTATTTTTTTTCTCTGCTGTTGAGTTTTGTTTCTTCTTTCTGTTGGTTCCTCCTATTGGTTGTGATTTTTACTTACAACATGGCTAAAGTGAAAATATGTTTAATAGGAAAGTAAATGTACAACCTATATCATATTGTGCGCCATATTGGGGAGGGTCGTAGGGAGGGAAAGGGAGAAAAATTTTAAACTCAGAAGCATATGGAAGTGATTGTTGATAAATCAAAATAAATTAAATAAAATAAAAAAGAAAATGGAAAAAGAAAAACCTCTATTTCTCATGAGTGGTCAGTAATACCTGAAAACTACAATTTTATATATACACACACACACATATATGCATATATATACATATATATGTGTGTGTGTGTATATATATGTATATATATATATATATATGTATATATATATATATATATATATATATATATATATATATATATTCTGATTAAAATACCCTTTACCACTTAAATGGAGAAAGATTGGCTTTTAAACAATTCATTCCAAAAATGTGTTGTGCGATCTCTCTTTCTCATATGCTGCAAAATTGAAGATTCTTAGTGGAAATGAAGCTCAGGTGTTTCCTGGCTCTGGGTAAGCTAACACATTTAAAGCTTTGGGTATGGTTGTTTAGAGGATGGGAAATAAGAAATTGAGGTAGACTCTTACAGATTAAAGAAAAGCCCAGAGCAGCAACTTGAGATTCCAGTTCTAAAAACTGTTGATTCTGCTTCAAATCATTTTAGTCAATTATGTTTCAGCACTTAAAATTTAATTTTCAACCTAGATAAATAAAACTTGTGTTTATGTGATATCTAATTGTATTAGATAATATTAATTATGCTATTACATGTTTCATTCATATGCAGACTGAAAAAAAGAGTAGTCACATAGTGTGAATGACATTATCAAGAAATCACATGAAGAAAGGAGAGACTTCAGATGATATCTATTGAGAATGGGTTAATCAAGTGAAGTCTTTTTGAGAAAAGAGACCACATTCGTAGGTAGCAGGGAGGGAAGAAGTTAGGGCAGAGACAGACAGAGACAAAAACAATCGAATCCAGTAAGCATTTATTAAGTGTCTACTATGTCCGAGGCACATAACCTTTGAAGAAAACAATTAATAAAAATAATAAACTTGCTGTCAAGAAGTTTATAATCTAGTGAGAGAAGACAACATTCAAAAGGAAGCAGGAAAGGAATTCGGAACATGGCACCAGCAGAAGCTCTGCATGGAGGAATTTTGCTAATGGAGTTGAAATCAGGAAAAGCATAAAATGCAGAATGGAGTGAGTGGTCATAAAGTCCAGTTTCTGCCCTCTATAAAGGAAGTCATAAGGAGGAATTTGGTACTCCAATGCTGAGGGAGAGGTATCAGTCAGAGTTAGTTGTATGATGTTGACATTAGAGGTGATGAGATTAACCGGGGAGTTGCACCTTGGTCCATGGAATTGAAACCAGTTAGAGCAACAGATGCAGAGTTGAGTGACACAGAAAGAAAAAAAGGGACAGAGAGAGAAGTGAGAAAAAACAAACAAACAAACAAACAAACAAACACACAAACAAGAGACAGACACAGAGACACAGAGAACTAGGGAAAGAGAGCTGTCCAGAGGACGATAGTGTTGACAATCTGCAGGAAAAAAAATTGGGGATCATTGAGAAAGGGTGTTGGTCGAGATATTTTCATTGCCAAGGAGAATGGCTTCTTCCTCATGTGAGGAAAAAAGTGAAGTAGGAGATGCCGTGGGAAGATGCAGGAGTGATGTGAGATAACAAAAAGGAGATGGTGAAGAGAAGAAACTTTTGGGAAATTATCTCAGTGTTTTGTTTTGCTTTTTGTGAAATATGAGATAGGGTACTCAGGAAATGTTTAACTGGGAGAGCCATGAGAGGCTTGAGCATGGAAGAAAAAGAAAATAAATAGCTCCTGCAGTAAGTAAGATAAATTATTTTGTTGGGAGAGAGGATAATAGGATTGTCTTGCTGCACTGAGGGACCAATTAATGTTATATAACAAGCATTAATTTGTATTGGGCTCATTCTATACTTTTATTTTTTCAGCTCAGTTGGGTTTCATGTGATCATAAGCAAATATAAGCAAAAAGTTGATCTTTGTAGACATCTTAGGTTGGGGTTTGATAAAGTATTATCAATGATAACACAAGGGACAATGATTTAAACTTAGTAGATAATATAGAATTAAATAAATTCACAAAGTAATTGAAATAGGGAAAGGAGGAGAGTTCATAGCATAAAAATGAACTTGTGTGGAGAAAAAATAGGGATCACTGTGAGATCAGGATAAGAAGTTAGAAGTCACAGACAAATATGGAATTATAAAATATTATGATCAGGTTAAGAATTGTTGAGTTCATGAGCATAAAAGTAGAAAACCTGTGGTTGGTGCAAGATCAAGGTTCTGGACATCTCTGTATTAGAACTGTAAATAGCAATTGTTTTCTGTTCTGTCCAGAAACTCTGAGGGTCTTCCCTTCACAAAATAACTTTTTTGTGATGGTAAATCAACCCATCTTTTGTCTCAATTCTTATCTAGCCTTAGTCATCGAATGCACATTGCCTCAGACAAATTGAGACTTGGGAAAGACTTTCATTTAGAAAGGTCAAAGTCACCCACTGTATACTGGGCCATCGTCAGTTGTCTTGACCTTTTTCTTCCCACTGGACTTCAGTGACTCTGGAGAAGAAAGGGGGGCTGACAATTTGTGCAGCTGTGCCTCCCTTGAATCTAATTCGAATTCAAGTCAAGACATCACCCTCATGCTATTATTTGTCCTCTTCAAGTATGAAGAATAAACAACATCAATACAATGAAATAAAAGTCATAGCAACTGACTAGACTGAGGTACTTAAAGTTACTGATGGAGAATAATTCTGTATGATGATATTCCCCGGTATGAGGCCAGGAGTTGGGATATAGAAAAAAATACTTTGGGGGTAGAGCTAAGATGGCAGAGTGAAAGTAGTGACTTACTTGAGCTCTCACACAAAGCCCTCCAAATACCTGTAAAAATGGTTCTAAACATATTCTACAGCAGCAGAACCCACAAAAAAGACATATTGAAACAAATTTCTAGTGCAAAACAACCTGGATGGTTGAGTGGAAAGATCTGTTGTGCCAAGCTGGGAGAGGAGCACTGTTCAACATGGGAGTGCAGGTAAAGACTAGGCCTCAGCAAACCTGGAGCAGGCCTCAGAGGACTGTATGACAGGCAGCTGTGGCAATTTCCAGACTTCTCAACCTACAAACATCAAAGACAACTAAGAAGGTCAGTAAGAAAGGTCTGTGACTGCTGTGAGAGAGAAGTTTGTTCCCATTCCCCCATTCCCAGTGCAGCCTGGGGTGGCAGCTGCTTCTAGAGTTCTCCGCCTACAGACTGAGGGGAAATCAAGTGGCTCATCAAAAGGGGATTGCAGTGATCTTTTTGCTGGTGTTGAGGCAGGATTCTCTTGCTTTGGCCATGCTTGAATATGAGTCATAATTTTGCCTGGTGGTCCTGGGGCTAGGAGGAGTCCAGGTATGGTGGAGCTTGTAGTAGTGTCGGAGAGAGAATTGTCCTCATAGTTTCAAGGTAGAAAAGAGTGATTGTGGTCATTCATAAACTAGAGCATAGGCCAGAAAATGAATAAACACCTCATACTACCTTGGAAGAACTGAAAATGTACAGGTCCCTAGAAGTATCTCTAAAAACAGCTGCACAAAACCCATGCAGCTTGGGACAGTATAGTACATTCTTCACACTGGAAGCAAATGCATACCTTAAGAAAGAGTTTAAAGCTCAAGTAATTGGCTGGGAACATGAAAAAAACTGCACAAAAAAAATCAGACCATAGAATCTTACCTTGGTGAAAAAGAAGATCAAAAAATACAGCCAAAAGAAGGCAATAAAGTCTAAGCTCCTATATCCAAAGCCTCCAAGAAAAATGTGAATCAGTCCCAGGCCATGGAAGAGCTCAAAAAGGATTTTGGGAAGCAAGTAAGATGAAAGACTAGGAAGATAAATGAGAGTAATGCAAGAAAATCATGAAATACAAGTCAACAGTTTGCAAAAGGAGACTCAAAAAATACTGAAGAAAATAACACCTTAAAAAATAGCCTAACCAAAATGGAAAAAAAAAAAGAGGTCCAAAAAGCCAGTGATGAGAAGAATGCCTTAAAAGCAGAATTGCCCAGATGGAAAAGGAAGTCCAAAAGCTCAGTAAAGAAAATATTTCCTTAAAAATTTGAATGTATCAATTGCAAGCTAGTGACTTAATAAGAAATCAAGACATTGTAAAACAGAATCAAAAAAATGAAAAAAAATAGAAGACAATGTGAAACATCTTATTGCAAAACAACTGATGTGGGAAATAGATTCAGGAGAGAGAATTTAAAAATTATTGAACTATCTGAAAGCCATGGTCAAAAAAAGAGCCTAGACATCATCTTTCAAGAAATTTTCAAGGAAAACTGCCCTGATATTCTAGAACCAGAGAGTGAAACAGAAATGGAAAGAATCCACTGATAACCTCCTGAAAGAGATCCCCAAAGGAAAACTCTTAGGGATATTGTAGCCAAATTCCAGAGTTTCCAGATCAAGGAGAAAATATTGAAAGTAGCCAGAAAGAAACAATCCAAATATTGTGGAAACACAATCAGGATAACATAAGATTTAGAAGCTTCTACATCAAGGGAGCAGAGGGCTTGGAATATAATATTCTGGAGAGCAAAGAAGACAAGATTACAACCAAGAATCACCAACCCAGCAAAATGGAGTATAATCCTCAGGGGGGAAATGGATATGCAATGAAATAGAGGACTTCCAAATATTTTTGATGAAAATAACAGAGCTGAATAAGAAATTTGACTTTCAAATACAAGACTCAAGAGAAGCTTGAAGAAGTAAACATGAAAGAGAAATCATTTTTGCCCTTTCTTTTCCAAGCTATTGAGTCTCTCTTGCATACCTCTCATTTCTTTTCCCAGTTTTTTCTTCTACATCTCTCATTAGACTTTTAAAATCCTCCTTGAGTTCTTCTAAGGAGACTTTTTGGCCTTCAGACCAGTTCATATTCCCTTTTGAAGTTACAGATGGAAGTTTCTTGACAATATTGTCCTCTTCAGAATTTCTGCCTTGATCTTCACTCTTCCCAAAATAAGAATCTATTGTATATTTCTTTTTACTCATGGTGTTTGCTTACTTCCTAGCCTTTACAGAGATTGAGCTCTCCTGCTGGGGATCAGAGGGTACTGAACCAAGCTTCTTGTGTTGAGAGCCTAGGACCTGGTCACTAGCTTTGTGCTCTGAGGCACTGAAGGCTGTAGGGTTCTGGCAGCTTACCTGGTGTTGGACTGGACTCAGCAACACTGAAACTCTAAGGGTAGGATTGGGTAGTATAGGTCCTGGAGATTTCTTTCTCTTCTGGGCCTTTCCTTCCTTTTGCTTTCTTTAGCTTCTTTCAGATGGATGTTTACGGTGTTCAACTGTTCCAGGGATTTTCCTGGGGTGACATTTTCTGGGCATTCAGAAGTTAATAAGAGAGAGAAGAGTGACTCACCTCTTTCTCCACCATCTAGGAAAGTGAAATCACAAGGGACTTATTAGGATTGAACTGTTTACATCCCTACATGGAAAGATGACATTTGTGACTCATGACACCTTTGTCAGTATTAGAGCAGGTGGAGGGAAAATTTTTACATATATATACATATGTATGTATGTATGTATGTATGTATGTATGTATGTATGTGTGTGTATATATATGTATATATGTGTATATATACATATATATATGTATATATATATATATATATATACATATATATGTATATATATATATATATATATATATATATATAGAGAGAGAGAGAGAGAGAGAGAGAGAGAGAGAGAGAGAGAGAGAGAGATGGATGGATAAATAGAGAGCACAGGGTGAGTTGAAGATGAAGGGTTGATATCTGGAGAATAAAATTAAGGAGTGAGCGAGGATTATACTGGGAGAAGGAGAAAGGGAGAGGTAGAATGGGGTAAATTATCTCACACAAAACAGACAAGAGAAAACTTTTACAGTGGAGGGGAAGTGGGGGAAGGTGAGAAGGAATGAGTGAATCTTATTCTCATTGGATTTGGCTTAAGGATGGAATACTACACACACTCAATTGGGTATGGAAATCTGTCTTACCCTACAGAAAAATATGGGGAAAGGGGATAAGAGAGTGAGGAGATGATAAAGGAGAGGGCAGTTTGGGAGAGGGGGTAATCAGAAGGAAACACTTCTTAGGGGGGATAGATTGAAAAGAGAGAATAGAATAAATGGGGGGTAGGATAGGATGAAGGGAAATATACTTAGTTGTCCACAACATGACTACTGTGAAAGTGTTTTGCATGACTCAACATGTATAACGTGTATTGAGTTGCTTGCCTTCTCAATGAAGATGGGTGGGGAGGGAGAAAGGGAGAAAATTTGGAACCTGAACTTTTAAAAATAAAATGTTAAAAACTGTTTTCACATGCAATTGGGAAATAAGGTATACAGGCAATAGGGTATAGAAATCTATCCTACTTTACAGAAAAATAGAAGCGGAAGGGGATGAGAGAAGGAGGGGGAGACGGAAGGGAGGGCAGATTAGATGAAGGATTATTCAGAATGCAAACCACGTTAGGGTAGGGGGAGAGATGAGATGGGGAGAAAATTTGGAACTGAAAATCTTGTGGAAGTGAATGTTGAAAACTAACTAAATAAATATTTTGAAAATTAATAAATAAATATGGAGGCCAAAATTACTAATACTAATAATAAAAAGAGCTCTGCTTTCTCAGTAATCAAAAAGGTCTGGAAATTTCAGGTGCATAATACCTTTTGAATATTAATAAAAGCAAAGTTTTAAAATAAAAAAAAAGAAAAAGAGTTTGATGCTGGCACTAAACTCATTGTACAAGTTTGTGAAATGTCCCAGGAAACAGTAAATAATGGTTACCCAATTTCTATATTTGACAACACACTTATATAGCATGGAAGTTTCTTCCCTATCAGGAAAAGGAACAGTGAAGGGCTACATATTTAGATTGAAAAAGTAGTCTCAGACATTTATCAGAGAGCTGACAAGGCAACTGAAAATGTTTCTCATAATGGCAAATAGTGCCTCTTACTTTCTAGAGAGTAAGCAATGTCTAGAGTAATGGGAGAAAGGCCTTTGACACCAAGGCTAATTTAAATACCTGCAGAGTCAAAAGTCTCACAGCCTGGGACATTGATTACTTCTCATTGACTTTTCATTGTAATAATTAATTTAGTACGATAATTTTATTTGGTAGGGGAAATTAGGGTAAAACTATGGAGGGATTATTAACATTTCATGTTTTACAGGAACCTAGTAAGTGTAGGAATTCCCCCAAATCCCCAAAAGGTTGTTTCCTCTGTCCTTTTCTCTTTCCACACTCCTTAAACTTCATCAAGAATCTTGGGCAGAAGAATCTCAAATCAATCTCATTTATTCATCTTTCTTTTCCAAGTTCAGTAGTGCAGTGGATAGAATGCTGAGTGTGGAGTCAGGAGGAACAAAATCCAATTACAACCTCCAACAATAACTAGCTGGGTGACCCTTGGAAAGTCACTGAACCTCTGTGTTCCTCAGTTCTTTTGATTGTAAAATGAGCATAAAATAGCACATACCTCCCAAGGTTATTGTGAGAATCAAATCAGATAGTACTTGTAAAATGTTAGAAACAGTTCTTGGCATATAACAAGTCCTTAATAAATGTTGAAAAAGAAAAAAAAAATGATACTAATTTCCAGGCAATATTGGATATCTCCAGTTAAAACATCCCAATATAAAGTATCCCAAGTATATATAAAATATCCCAAATATAATGTATCTTCCTGACCAGATGGTTTGAATGGGTGATAATTTATACTATAATAGCAACATCATAAAACTGAAGAATTTTGAAAGATTGAAGAAATCTCATCAATACAATGATTAAAATGGCCAAATATTCTTCCATTAGAACAACAATAAAGAAATGCTACATACCTTCTAATGGAAAGGTTGCATAAAATGAGACACAAGTTTTTAGATACGACCAATACATGAATTTCTTTTGCTTAAGTATGCATATTTGTTACAATGATTTTCTTTTCCTTATTTTTTTTCTATTTTAACACACTGGAAGAGTTTTGAAGTATCAAAATTGTCCATGACCTAAAGAGCAAGGGAAGGACACTTAATGGGTGATTAAGAAGTGGTATAAAATATATAATCCAGGAAATATGTAAAATATATGATATGTATAAAATACATTAAATACAAATGAGTCACTTCTATAGTGAGAGCTAGAGATAATAGTTCAAAGGCTACACTATTGACAAATGTAAAAAAATTAAAAGTATTTCATTTAGTAGATACTTAATGCATGGTTTAAAGAAAGGCATAGGCAAGATTTGTACAGATGAGAAGGTAGGGATCATTTCAGGAATATACTGGAGACAGGTTCAATCTCATAAGAGCTGATTGCTAAATTTTAATGTGAAAATTTACATCTTTAAAATTGGAAAATCCTACAAATCAATGCTTGATTCATCATTTTGTTGTTTTTCTAGACTTAATAAAGTAATGGAGATATTTTAATAATGGAGATTAAACTTAAAAATATGTCCTGAGTACATTTTTGAGAGCAATTGTTAAACATTTAATAGCCTAACTTTAGATAGGTTGTAGATTTCAATGGCATTCTGGACCCTAGTGTGAATCAAAAAGAACACTACTATTTTTTATACTTCAAGATACTCTTGATAGTTCAGAAAATCAGTTTGGCTCAGAACTTACATTTCCATAGAAGTAGCATAGGTAGTCAAAAGCTGTGTTAGAAAAATGTGCCTTTTTATAAGCCAATGTCGAAAAACTGCTTCTTAAACAAATCAAATTTCTCAAGTTCAAATTGACAGCTTCTAGAGTCTATCTTATCAACGATTTCAGCAGCAGAAAAAAAAGGGCTTATCACTGATTTTACTCTCTGTAAGCCTTTGTTATCCTATATTCAGAACTGATAGGAAAACTTTCAAATAAATAAAGAAAAGCTTCCTTATGCCTCTCAAAGGCATTTCACATACAGGCATAAAGCTATAAACTTAAGCATTAGACTTTATATAAATATACATTATTCTATTCAAGTCAAGAACATTAAATATTTTGTTAATGAAATTTTCACAGTAGACACTGTTCATGTTATGTTTGTAGCTAGGAATTTGAATACTCTTAAGAAATGATTTAAACTTTTTCTTCTCCCACCCTTTTGCACAATTGTATGTATAAAGACTAGAACTACAAATTGATTGGTTCTAGGGAAATAAAAAATGAGTTATCTAGTTCTTTTGTTATTTGTTATTCAGTTGTTTCTTATATAACTCTTTGTGACCCCATTTAGTATTTTGTTGGCAAAGATACTGAAATAGTTTACTGCTAACTTCTCCAGCTCATTTTATAGATGACTGAGACAGAGTTAAGTGATTTGCCCAGAGTCAAAGAGCTAGCAAGTGTCTGAGGGAAGATTTGAACTCACAAGGATGAATATTCTTGACTTCAGTCTTGGCACCTTATGCAGTACATCACCTAGTTACCAATTTTTCCCCCTTCAGTCATGTCCAACTCTCTGTGATCACATTTTGGATTTTCTTGGCAAACATGCTGCAGTGATTTGCATTTTTATTCTTTTGCTCATTTTATAGATGAGAAAACTGAGGCAAAGAGGATTAAGTGATTTTCCAGGAGTCCCACAGCTAATAAGTGTCTGAAGTCAGATTGGAAATCAGGTCTTCCTGACTCCAGGACCAGTGTTTTATCCACTGGACCACTTAGCTGATCCAACTATGTCTAACAATGCAGTTTAGCACTTTCTCAGCAACTAGTATTCTTACAAATTTGTAGAACATGAGAATGGTGATCATGAGTTACTTGAACATGGTCACATACCCACTATGTGTCAGGGGTAAGATTTGTACCTATATCTTTCTGCCTCCAAGAACAACTCTTTATTCACTACACAATGTTGCCTGTATGTAGGTGCTAAGAAATAGCCTTCAGACTTCAAAAATATAGAAAACAAAGAATGTGTATTGTTTTGAATAATTAATTAATTTATTTTCAGTTTTCAACATTCACTTCCATAAAATTTGGAGTTTTGAATTTTCTCCTCTTCCCTTTCTCCCCCCTTCCCAAAATGACATGCATTCTGATATAGGCTCCATTTACACATTCATAAAAACATATTTTCACATCAGTCATGATGTAAAAAAGGATTAGAACTAATGGAAGGAACGATGAGAAAGAAGAAACAAAACAAAACAACAAAAGAAAAGGAGAGGAAATGCTAGGCTTCCATCTGAATTCAGACTCCTAAATTCTTTCTTTGCATGTGGACAGCAATTTCCATCATGTGTCTTTTGGAGTTGTTTTACAACCTTGCATTGCTGAGAAGAGCTAAGTCTATCAATGTCAGTCAGCACAGAATGTGGCTGTTACTATGTGTAATGTTCTCCTGGTTCTGCTCATTTCACTCTGAATCAGTTCATATAAGCATTTCCAGGGTTTTTTAAAGTCCACAAGCTCATTGTTTCATACAGCACAACAGTACTCCATTACAGTCATATACCACAACTTCTTCAGCCATTCCCCAATTGATAGGCATTTCCTTAATTTCTAATTTTTGCCAATACAAAAAGAACTGCTATAAATATTTTTGTACATGTGGGTCCTTTTCCCACCTCTATGATCTTTTTTTGGAATATAGCCCTAGAAGTGCTGTTGCTGGGTCAAAGGGTATGCATATTATTATAGCCCTTTGGGCATAGATACAGTTTGCTCTCGAAAATGGTTGGATCATTTCAGAACTCCACCAACAATTCATTAATGTTCCAATTTTCCCACATCTTCTCCAACATTTATCATTTTCCTGTTTCATCATGTTGACCAATCTGATAGGTGTGATGTGGTACCTCAGAGTTGTTTTGATTTGAGTTTCTCTAATCAATAGTGATTTAGAGCATTTTTTTCATATGACTATAGATGGCTTTAATTTTGTCATCTGAGAATTGCCTCTTCATATCTTTTGACTATTTATCAATTGGGGAATGACTTGTATTCTTATAAATTTGATTTAATTCTCTATATATTTTAGAAATGAGGCCTTCATTAGAGACACTGGCTGTAAAAATTGTTCCTTACCTTTCAACTTCTCTTCCAATCTTGGTTATGTTGGCTTGTTTGTGAAAAAACTTTTCAATTTAATGTAATCAAAATCATCCATTTTGCATTTCATAATGTTCTCTATCTCTTGTTTTGTCATAAACTCTTCCTTTCTCCATAGATCTCACAGGTAAACTATTCTGTGTTGTCCTAAGTTGCTTATAGTATCACCATTTATGTCTAATACATGTACCCATTTAGCTTATTTTGGCATATGGTGTGAGATGATGCTTCATTCCTAGTTTCTGTCACACTATTTTACAGTTTTTGCAGCAGTTTTTGTCAAATAGTGAGTTCTTATCCCAGAAGTTGGAGCCTGTGGTTTTATCAAACAGTAAATTACTATAGTCATTGACTGTTTTGTCTTTCATGCAAAAATCTACTCCACTGATCCCTCACTCTATGTCTTAGCCAGTGCCAAGTAGTTTTGATGATTGTTGCTTTATAATACAATTTAAAATCTAGTACAGCTAGACAACTTTTCCTTGCTATTTCCAAATTATTTAGATTTGACTTTATTTGTGTGAAAACTGTTTTGTAATTGTGTTCCTATAGTTCCTGGTTTTGTCTTGGCAGGTATACTCAGTAACATTTTATAATGTCTACAGTAACTTCAAATGGAATTTTCTGTCTCTTGCTGTTGTGCTTTGTTAGTAATATATAAAATGACTATGATTTATGGGAGTTTATTTTATATCCTGCAACTCTGACAAATTTATTCATTATTTCAAGTAATTTTTTACTTGATTCTCTAGGATTCTCTAAGTATATAATCATATTATATGCAAAGAATGATAGCTTCAGATATTTTTAATTTCTAATTTTCTTAATTTATTTTTCTCCTCTTGTAATTAAAGCTAACATTTCTCATATGATATTGACCAACAATGGTGATAATGAACATCCTTGTTTAACCCCAAATCTCACTGGAAATTCTTCTAGCTTATCCTCATTACATATGTTTGCTGATAGTATTCAAGGGATGCTACCTATCATTTTAAGGAAGACTCCATTTATTCCTATGTTCTGTAGTATTCTAATAAGAGTAGGTGTTATACTTTATCAAATGCTTTTTCTGCATCTGACATAATCATACGATTTCTGTTAGTTTTGTTGTTAATATGGTCAATTATTCTGATCATTCTCCTAATTTTGAAAAAACCCTGTATTCCTGGTATAAATCTTACTTGGTCATAGTATATTATCCTTGGGATAAGTTGTTGTAATATCCTTGCTAGTATTTTATTTTAAAAAAATCATCTATACTCATTAAGGAAATTGATCTATAATTTTCTCTGTCTGGCTTTTCCCAGTTTAGGAATCAGCACCATATTTTAATCATGAAAATAATTTGGTAGGACTTCTTGTTTGCCTGTTTTCCCAAATAGTTCATATAGTATTGGAAATAGTTGTTCTTTAAATGTTTGATAGAATTCACTTGTAAATCCATCTGGCCCTAAAGATATTTTCTTAGGGAATTCATTGATGGCTTGTTCAATTTCTTGTTTTCTGAAATGGGGTTATTTCAATAATTTATCTCCTTTTCTGTTAATGTGGGCAATTTATATTTTTTTGTAAATATCCTTCCATTTAACTAAGATTGTCAAATTTTTGGCATATAGTTGGGCAAAATAGTTCTTAATTATTGTTTTGATTTACTCTTCATTGGTAGTGAATTCACCCTTTTTATTTTTGATGCTTGTAATTTGGTTTTCTTCTTTCTTTGTTTTAACCAAATTAACCAATGGTTTATCTATTTTATGTTTTTTTTCCCATAAAACCAGTTTTAGGTTTTTCATTCCAATAGTTTTCTTAATTTCAATTTTATTTATCTGTCCTTTGGTTTTCAAAATTTCTAATTGGGTATTCATTTGGCGATTTTTAATTAATTATTTTTCTAGCTCTTTTAATTATATGCCCAATTCATTGATCTCTTATTTCTCTAGAGATATAAAACTTCCCCCAAGAACTGCTTTCAATGCATCCCGTAAGTTCTAGTGTGTTGTTTCATTATTGTCATTCTCTTGGATGAAGTTTTTGATTTTTTCTATGATTTGTTTTTTGAAACATTTACTCTTTAGGATTAGATAATTTTGTTTTCAATTAATTTTTCATTTTTCTTTCCATGGCCTTTATTTCAGAACATCTCCAGGGTACCACATCACACCTATCAGATTGGCCAACATGACAAAAACAGGAAAATGATAAATGTTGGAGAAGATGTGAGAAAATTGGAACACTAATGCATTGTTGGTGGAGTTCCAAAATGATCCAACCATTTTGGAAAGCAATTTTTAACTATGTCCAAAGGGCTATAAAAATATGGATACCCTTTGACCCAGCAATAGCACTTCGAGTGCAGTATCCCAGAGAGATCATATAAATTTATCCCAGAGAGAGATCATATAAATTGGAAAAGGACCCACATGTACTATATATATATACATATATATGTATATATATATATATATATATATGTATATATGTATACACACACACACATTATATATATATATATATATATATATATATATATATATATATATATATATATATATATATATATATATATATTTTTTTTTTTTTTTTTTGCTTTTAGGCAATTGGGGTTAAGTGACTCGCCCAAGGTCCAATGGCTAGGAAATGTCAAATGTTTGGTCTGAGGCCGGATTTGAACTAAGGGCCTCCTGACTTCAGGGCCGGTGTTCTATACACTGCACCACCTAGCTGCCCCATACAAAAATATTTACAGCAGCTCTTTTATTGTGGTGGTAAAGAATTGGACATTGAGGGAATGACCATCAATTAGGGAATGGCTGAATAAGTTGTGATATATGAATGTAATGGAATACTGTTATGCTATAAGAAATGACCCTGAGGGGGGCGGAGCCAAGATGTCAGAGTGAAAACAGTGACTTGTTTGAGCTCTCCTCCAAACCCCTCCAAATGTTCATAAAAAATGGCACTAAACAAATTCTGAAGCAGCAGAACCCACAAAAAGACAGAGTGAAACAAATCTCCAGCCCAAGACAACTTGGATGTATTGCGCCGGTCTGGGAGCGCAGTGCAGCGTGGCATGGGTGCGCAGGCCAGAGCAAACCTGAAGCAGTCCTCAGAAGACTGAATTGCAGGCAGCTGTTGAGGTTTCCAGACTCCTCAATTCACGAAGGCCAAAGGCAACTTAGAAAGTCAGTGGGAATAGTCTGTTTCTGTCCGTGGTCAGAGAGGAAGGCGGGGTTTCAACTCCATTGCCCAAGAGCTTGGCCCGGGGGGGGGGGGCAGCTGCTTCCTGAGCTTCTGGCCCACAGACTGAGGGGAATCCAGTGGCTGATCAGAGAGGAACTGCAGGGACCTCTTTGCCTGTGCTCAGGCAGGAATCTCTTGCTTTGCCCATGTGTGGATCTGGGTCACAGTTCTGGGCAGCAGTGCTGGGATGAGAAGGAGAGCTGGCATGGAGGAGCTTGTAGTGGCTGTGGAAAGGAACCCCTCCTCACAGCTACAGGACAGAAAGGAATACTTGTGGTCACAGACCAGGAAAGGAGTAAACACTTCACCCCATATCATACGACCTTGGAAGAACTGAAAATTTACAGGTCTCTACAAGTATCTCTGAAAACAGCTACAAAAACCCCTGAAGCTTGGGACAGCACACTCTCCACATTGGAAGCAGACTCTTACCTTAAAAAAGAGTTTAAAACTCAAGTAATTGGCTGGGATCATGAGCAAGCAGTGCAAAAAGAGTCAGACTATATTATCTTACTTTGGTGAAAAAGAAGATCAAAATATACAACCAGAAGAAGACAACAAAATCAAAGCTCCTACATCCAAAGCCTCCAAGAAAAATATGAATCAGTCCCAGGCCTTGGAAGAGCTCAAAAGGGATTTTGAGAAGCAAGTAAGGGAAGTAGAGGAAAAACTGGGAAGAGAAATGAGAGTGATGCAAGAAAATCATGAAAAACAAGTCAACAGCTTGCTAAAGGAGACCCAAAAAAATACTGAAGAAAATAACACCTTAAAAAACAGCCTAACCCAAATGGCAAAAGAGGTCCAAAAAGCCAATGAGGAGAAAAATGCCCTAAAAAGAAAAATTGGCCAAATGGAAAAGGAAGTCCAAAAGATTACTGAAGAAAATACTTCCTTAAAAATTAGAATAGAGCAATTGGAAGACAGTGACTTTATGAGAAATCAAGACACTGTAAAACAAATCCAAAAGAATGAAAAATTAGAAAACAATGTGAAATATCTCATTGGAAAAACAACTGACCTGGAAAATAGATCCAGGAGAGAGAATTTAAAAATTATTGGACTATCTGAAAGCCATGATCAAAAAAAGAGCCTAGACATCATCTTTCAAGAAATTATCAAGGAAAACTGCCCTGATATTTTAGAACCAGAGGGCAAAATAGAAATTGAAAGAATCCACAGATCTCCTCCTGAAAGAGATCCCCAAAGGAAAACTCCTAGGAATATGTAGCCAAATTCCAGAGTTCCCAGGTCAAGGAGAAAATATTACAAGCTGCCAGAAGGAAACAATTCAAGTACTGTGGAAACACAATCAGAATAACACAAGATTTAGCAGCTTCTACATTAAAGAACCGCAGGGCATGGAATATAATATTTCAGAGGGCAAAGGAGATAGGATTACAACCAAGAATCACCTACCCAGCAAAACTGAGTATAATCCTTCAGGGGAAAAAATGGTCATTCAGTGAAATAGAGGACTTTCAAGCATTCCTGATGAAAAGACCAGAGCTAAACAGAAAATTTGACTTTCAAATACAGGACTCCAGTGGAACATGAAGAGGTAAACAGGAAAGAGAAATCATAAGAGACTTATTAAGATTGAACTGTTTACATTCCTGCATGGAAAGATGATATTTGTAACTCATGAGAACTTTGTCAGTATTAAGGTAGTTGAATGAAAAAAGTATATGTATGTATATATATAGATAGAGGGCACAGGGTTAGTTGAAGATTAAGGGTTCATATCTGGAGAATAAAATTAAGGGATGAGAGAGGATGATACTTGGAGAAGAAAGGGAGAGGTAGAATGGGGTAAATTATCTCACAAAAAAAAGAAAAGTCTCTCACAGTGGAGGGGAAACAGGGGAAGGTGAGAGGGAATGAGGGAATCTTATTCTCATAGGATTTGGCTTAAGGAGAGAATAACATACACATTCAATTGGGTATGGAAATCTGTCTTACCCTACAGGAAAATAGGGGGAGAAGGGGACAAGAGAGCAGGGGGGTGATAGAGAGGAGGGCAGATTGGGAAAGAGGGTAATCAGAAGCAAATACTTCTGAGGAGGGACAGGGTCAAAAGAAAGAATAGAATAAATGGGAGGGCAGGATAGGATTAAGGGAAATAGAGTTAGTTTTTCACAACATGTCTACTAAGGAAGTGTTTTGCATAACTGCACATGTACAACCTATATTGAGTTGCTTGCCTTTTCAATGAGGGTGGGTGGGGAGGGAGGAAGGGAGAAAATTTGGAACTCAAAGTTTTAAAAACACATGTTTTAAAAAAAATGTTTTCACATGCAACTGGGAAATAAGAAATACAGGAAATGGGGTATAGAAGTCTATCCTGCTCTACAGGAAAATAGAAGGGGAAGGGGATAAGAGAAGGGAGGGGGGAGAGATAGAAGAGAAGGCAGACCAGGGGAAGGGGTATTCAGAATGCATGCCATCTTGGGGTGGGGGGAGGGTGAGAAATTTGGAACTCAAAAACTTGTGGAAGTGAATATTGAAAACTAAAAATAAATAAATTTATATTAAAAAAAAAGAAAAAAAAAAGAAACGACCCTGAAAGACTTGTATGGACTGATCCTGAGTGAAGTGAGCAGAACTGGGAGGATGTTGTACACAATATCAGCCACATTGTGTGATGATTAATATTAGTCTTAGCCCTTTTCAGCAATGAAAGGATCTGAGACATCTCCAAAGGTCTCATAATGGAAAATGCTATCCATATCCAAAGAAAAAACTATGGAGTTTGAATGCAGATTGAAGCATACTATTTGTTATGTTTTCTTCTGTTTTGTTTTGTTTCCTCCTTCTGGCAGTTCCTCTTAATTGGTTCTAATTCTTCCTTACAATATCAGTAATGTGAATATATGTTTAATACAAATGTATATATGTAGCCTATATCAGATTGCACTCCATCTTGGGGAAGGAGGGGGAGAGAAATTTAAAATTCAAAAGCTTATGGTAGTGATCATTGACAAATCAAAATGAATTAATAATTTTTTAATGAGAATGAGATGGAGAGAAATACACATTTAATAATCATAACTGCATTTGAATAGGATGGGCTTACTCATAAAATGGAAAGGAATAGCATAATGGAATTGAAAGCAGAATCCAACAATATGCTCTTAACAAGAAACACACTTGAAACAGAAAGATACAGATTTAAAATAAAGGGCCAAAGCAGAATCTAATATGCTTCAGCCAAATTAAAAAAAAAGTCAGGGTTTGTAATAACGATTTCACACAAAGCAAAAGCAAGAATGGACTTAGTTAAGAAGAATAATCCAAAAAAATACATTTTGATAAAACATACCCTAGACAATGAGTTAATATCATAAAATTTTTCAGCCAGTTTCTCATTTCTTAAGCATACTCTGAGTATAGAACTGGGTCAAATTTATAAAAATAAGAGCTGAGAAATGATCAAAGGGCATAAAAAGGCACTTTCCCAGAAGAAATCAAAGCTCTCTATAGTCATATGAAAAAAAAATGCTCTAAATCACTACTGATTAAAGCAATGCAAGGTAAAACTACACTTAGATAACAACTAACATGTATAAGAAATGATGGCAAATGGTTGATGCTGAGGTAAAAAAAATAGGTACATTAATGAAATGTTGGTAGAGTATTGAATTGATTAAAAGATTAAGGACAAAAATTTGGAAAGAGGTCCAAAGGGCTATAAAATGTGCATACACTTTGACACAGCAATACCACTATTAGGTCTGTATCCCAAAGTTATCAAAGAAAGAATAAAGGAATTGTATGCAAAAAATATTTATGGTATCTTTTTGTGGTGGCAAAGAGTTGAAAATATAGGGGATGCCTGTCCATTGAAGAATGGCTAAACAATTTGCATTCGTGATGGAGTTCTATTATGCTGTGTGAAATGTTGAGTGGGTTCATTTTAGAAGAAGCAAAACATGGCAAGATCTATTTTTATCCAAGGCAAATTGAAGAAAGAACTGGGAGAACTTTGTACACAGTAACAATAATGTGGAGATGATGATCAATTGTAAAATATTTTGTTACAATGATACAATGATCCAAGACAATTCCAAAGGACTAAAAATTCTAAAATGTTATCACCTCCAGAGAAAAACCTGCTGGACACTGAGTGCAATTTGAAATACAATTTTCTTTATTTTATTTGCTTTTAAAAATATGGGAAATTTTTATGTTTCATGTTCAATTGACATCATCTTACTTGCCTTCTCAATTGGTAAAAGGGTTGTAATTGGGAGGGAGAAAATTTTGAACTCATAATTTTACAAGAAAACAATAATAAAATGTGAATAAATAATAAGTTTTAAAAATTCAATTAACCAATATTCATTTTATTGTTTTTCCCCATAAAACAAACTCCTAGGTATATTCATTTATTGGCTCAGTGTTTATTTCTTTGTTTTAACTTTTAGTTTTATTAATTTCTCCTTTGATTTTAGGGATTTCTATTATGGTCTATAATTGGATGATTATGATTTGCTATTTTATTGTGTTTAAGTTGCAAGCCCAATTTATTCATCTTTTCTTTCTCTGTGTTCCTGATGTACACATTTGAAAATATAAATTTTCTCTAGTACTATTTTGATTGCATCCTATAGATTTTGTTATGTTGTCTCATTATTTTTCTTATCTTTGATGAAATTATTAATATTTTCTTTAATTTGTTCCACTCATTCTTTAGAATTAGATTATCTGGTTTACAATTACTTTTTTTACTATGCTTCCAATAAATAAACATTTATTTACTGTCTGAAAAAGGCATATTTATGGAATTATCGTTTGAAAAAGGCACATTTCATATACATGTGTGTGTATATATATACATATGTATATATATATATATATATATATATATATATATATATATACATATGCATGTATGTATATTAGCTTTTCTACATTTGTTTGTGAGGTTTTATATCCCATTACATGGAAATTTTTTTGGTGAAGGCACCACGTCCAACTGAGAAAAATTTATAGTAATTTGTATACCCATTCAATTTTCTGCAGAGTTCTATTATAAAGAACTTTTCCAAAATTCTATTTATACTCTTAACTTTTTTTTAAATTTATTTCTCATTAGATTTATCTTTCTCAGAGAAGGAAAAGTGGAAATCCTCAACTAGTATAGGTTTAATGTCTATTTCCTCCTATAACTTACTTAGCTCTACGCTGAGAGCTACTGAAATACTTTCTGCAACTGTCACTATTGCTTCCAAGGGCCACAGCTGGTGTTGCTAAAACCAACTCCAACCCTATTGTCGCAGATCTTTCCTTTAGACTTCCTAAGTTGTCTTAGGCTGTAAAAAATGTGTCACTTTGATGTTCTGTTTGCTGTGTTACTTCAGCAATCAATTTGATGAATTATATTAATGTTGTTTGGAGGGAAATGTTGGGAGAGGCAGAGTGCTTCTGTTCTGCAATCTTGACTCTGCTCCTCTCCCACCATCCAAGTTATAAACAAGATTCTTCAACAATTACATTAAATGATATAAGGCATGGCAATTTTTTTTAAAAAGTCTATGTTTCAATTATGTTTAACTGATTAAACATTTATTAAATATTAATTATGTGGCAGGCACTGTGCTAAATTCTGGGGATGCAAAGAGGAGGGAGAAGACAGTTCTTGCCCTCAATAATCTTAAATAAAATGGGAGATAAAACATAAAAGAAAATATACAGAATGCAAATTATATATAAACTAAATAG
Source organism: Phascolarctos cinereus (assembly GCF_003287225.1). Taxonomy (NCBI): domain Eukaryota; kingdom Metazoa; phylum Chordata; class Mammalia; order Diprotodontia; family Phascolarctidae; genus Phascolarctos; species Phascolarctos cinereus. The sequence goes on along the minus strand of NW_027556402.1, from coordinate 57,493,633 downwards.
AATTAATTCACAGAGGGTAAGTATGGAAATGAGAAGAGTTATAGAAAGCTTCCTATTGAAGGTGAGAAATTAGATGGGCCTTAAAGAAAGCCAAAGACCTTTTTCTGTTTGTTTTCTAAACACTGAATCACAAAAAGCAAAATTATAAGTCAACATCCAGCAAGTGGCAAGAATACCAATATTATAAAGGGGTGCTTTGGCTCCTCAAAAGTTAGAACCTACGTTCCCAGCCATTGAAGTCCAGTGGCAAAATAAATATCAATATGACTGGCCATGGCCCTGGATGCAGTGGATAACCTTGGCCACAGTCTGGCTTTGGCTGCCTTAATGGCTGTTGGAACAAATCGTTCTTATCCACCCATTCCACCAGGTGCCCTCAAACAGGAATAAGGACATGTGTCCCACTGACAACCATTGCACAAATAATTTACTCTATCTCCAGGCCTCAGTTTCCTCATCTGTAAACTCAGGGAGTTGAACAAAATGATCACTAAGTTCCTTTCCAGGTTTAAATGCAATGATTCCATCATCTCTACCTAAGATGAGTTCCTCAGACTCAACATGTCCTAAACCAAACTCAGCATCTCCTTCCGCCCTTAGAACCCACTTGTTCTGCCCAGTATTTGGAGCCAATTTGTAATAAGCAAGAGCATTTTGAACCAGATCAAAAGATACAATTAGTTTGAATGGTAAACCTAAAAAAGCACTCCTTACAACAAGTTATTGTTTTATGACAAAGGAAGATATCTCAGAAGAACAATAAGGCTACTGCCACTAAAAGCCTTGTAATTTACACAAAACACTGTAAGGGATTCAGTGGAGAAATATTAGAAGCCCCCAGAATTAGGGACATAAAAACATGTCTTCATAGGAATGAAGGAGGATGTGTCTGTACATTTGACAGCTTCATGTTCCAGTCTTTTCTTCCCACCCTGCACAGTGGCTTCATGTCCCCCCTCTTAGGAAGACTATGTGTGAGGACAGCAGAATGACTAATGAAAAAATGTCCATTATGGGTTCATGAATGTTCTCTAAAGAGCCTCAGCCTTCAGAGAGAGTCACACTGAACAAAGCCAAAACTGGCTTAAAAATCTCTGTAATAGTGCCTGACTTTATAGAAGAGGATGACAAGCCCCACCCAAGAACAAAGGCATAACAACACATTTGGACCCTGAGAAATCTGATGAAGGATTCCACAATATTGTGACATAGGTTCTAGTGAAACTGAATTATTTTCTGTTATCCTCTGCTCATCCTTTCCTCTACTGTTTCTATTTCTTTGCCCATGCCCAGATTAGATTCCCCAACAGTTATTTCTGTAGAAATCCCTCTCTAAATTCTTAGATGCCACCTCCTCCATAATACATTCCATAACCTCCCAGGTAAATGTGATCTCTTGTTTCTCAAAACTGTCATAGCAGCTTATTTGGATCTTCTCTTTACAAGAATCTCACTCTCCCTTGTCTCTTAGTCATTTATATCTCTTTGTCCCCTCAACCATTAGATTCCTTGATAGAACTCTCTTCGCACTATGTATCACTGAATCTCTAGAGATTGTAACATTGTGCCTTTCATATTGTAAAGGTTTAATAAATATTTGTTGAACCAAAAAAAAAAAAAAAAGAAAAAGAAAGAAAGCTAAAGAAGCCATTATTTGGAGAGGATGAAGGAGAGTTTTAGTATGAAGGACAGTAAGAGAAATTCTAAGAACTGATGGACAGAGTGCATTGTTGGAAAACAAGAGACCAGTGTGAAGAGTACCTGTTGCAGAATACAGTCTAAGAAGAATGAAAAGGGCTCCAGCAAACCAGGGGCCAACCTTAGAGTGACTGAATCAGTAGAAATAATGGTGGTTTCAAGACCTATCAACTAACAGATGGTAAGGTGATCAGACAATGAGTTAGAAGAAGATTTCCAGCAGTTCCTTTGCTGGCACCAGGAGCAGGACTCCGCTGCGTTGACTATACTTGGAACTGGGTTGCAGTACTTGGTCTTAATCCCAATGTAAGGAGGAGCACTAGCACACCAGAGCCTGTGGTCCCAGGGGAGGAGGGAACCTGTTCACAATTCCAGGGTTAAAAAAGAGTACTTGTGTTCAGGAGCCAAGACGCAAATTAAGCAATAGGTTGCTCTCACTCTATTTTATTGCAATCTAAAAATATCATGAAGGAAAAATCCTAGAACAGAAGGGCTAGCAGAAAAATGGGGATGAGCATTCAATTAGACTGGGAGGCTTGAGTGATCAGAGGGAAATGTCCTTCTTGTTCTGGTGGAAGGGGAGAGCAGTCCAAGACTGGAGGCATCCCATCAAGCCAATGGGAAGCCCCACTCCAGCAAACCAGTGGGAGATCCTGAGTCCCAGGGTGGTGTAGAAAGCAAGCACCAACACCATGACTCTTATGTCTTCGCACAGACAGGGTAACCAGCACACTTCCAGATCAGAAAACCAACATCTGCTGATGGACAGCCATCCTCCAGCAGCTGAACCTCCCCATACTTAAGCACAGCCTCAAGTGAGCAGACATCCTTCAATGGCCAGAGCCAACCCTCAGCCTGAGAATTTCAGTGTAGCCCTGGGGAAACACAGAAAAACCCCACATGGACTCAGCACACATCATATGCCATCACTAAGATCTCAGCTAAGCAGGTTAGCTACCAGATCATTACAGCCTCTAGCTGCCAGCACCTGAAGAACCAGCACACAAAGCTAGAGACCAGGTCCCTGGCCCCCAGGCTTGAAGAGTGCTCCCTGTGCTCCAGCAGGAAAGCTCAACTTTAAAAGTCAGGCAACAGGCAAACACCATGAGCAAAAAGCATAAATGGACACTGAAGATAGATTTTTTCTATGGGGAAAGGGAAGATCAGAACACAAATTCACAAGAGGATAACATTTTCAATGCATCTACATTTGAAACCTGAAAAGGGAATATGACCTAGGCTCAAGCCCAACAAGCTTTCTTGAAAGAGTTAGAGAAGGATTTTAAAATTCAAATAAGAGATAGAAGAACAGATGGGAAAGTAAATGAGAGGTGTGCAAGAGCGAGTCAACAGCTTGTAAAAGTAAGGACAAACATTGACTGTAGAAAACAATTCCCTAAAAAATACAATTGGCCAAATTGAAAAAAAAAATCACTGAAGAAAATAAATCTTTAAAAAGTCGAATTGGCCAAATGTAAAAGATGTTAAAAAAAAACTAACTGAAGAAAGAAATTTATGAACAATTAGAATACAGACAGCAAAATATAAAAGATTCCTGGGGACAAGACACTTGGTGATCTCATAAGCTCTCTTGGATTCACTTATCATTTTTATTTTCACGATTTGCAGTTCAAACTAGATATCCTATAGACATCTTAAACCCAACGTCTTAAAAACTGGATTAATTATATTTTCTCCCAAATTCTCCCCTCTTCCTAACTTCCTTATTAATATGGACAGTACCACTATCCTGTCAGTCATGCAGGCTTTCAACCTAGATGTCATACTCTACTCTTCACTCTTTCTCGACTCCCCTATCCAATCTGTTACCAAAGCCTGTTGTTCGTAACATCTCTTGGTGATACCCTGTTCTCTCATCTGACACAGCCACCACCCTAGTGTAGGCCCTCTTCATTTTATATCTGTGCTATTCCAATGGACTTCTGGTTGATCTTCCTGCCTCAAGTCTCTCACCATTGCAATACACCTTTTACTTAGCTATCAAAGTGATTTTCCTAAAGTACAAGTCTGAATACATCACTTCCCTAGTCAATAAACTCCATTGGCTCCCTTTTTACCTCCAAGATCAAATATAAAATACTCTCTTTGGCTTTCAAAGCCATACATAACTTGGATCCTTCTTACCTTCCCAGTCTTCTTATACTCTATTCCTCTCCAAATACTCTATGAGTCAGTGACACTTAGTTCCTTGCTGTCTCTCACACAACACACTCCATCTCCTGACTTCGTATGTTTTCTGGATCAAATGCTCTCCTTCCCCACCTTTTGCTACCTGGTTATCTTGGCTTCTTTCAAGCCCTGCAAAAATCCCACCTTCTGCAAGAAGGTTTTCCCCATCGCCCTTAATTCTAGTTCTTTACCTCTGAGATTATCTCCTATTTATCTTGTATAGATTTTGTTTGTACATAATTGTTTGCATATTCTCTTTACCATTAGGTAGTGAACTTTAGACAGTATAGACTATTTTTACCTTTCCTTGTATCACCAATATTTTGCACAATGCCTAGCACATAGTTGGTATTTAATACATTTTTGTTGACTTCAAAGATATACTAAATATCCGATATGATTAAATTGCGCTTTTATGATGAAGAATGAAAGAATATGTTAAAATCTTGTGGACTTAATATCATATAATATAAACCAAGTTATTGCAATAAAAGACAGATATAGCATATATATTTTTTTAAAGATGCAATTGATTGTAAGGTTTGTTGTATGTCAATAAATTTAATTGTTTAAAAAAATTAGAATAGGGCAAATGGAAGCTAATGACTCTATGAGACATCACAAATCACTCAAATGAAATCAAAAGAGTGAAAATAAATAGAAGAAAATGTAAAATACCTCATTAAAAAACAAAATAAGATAGATTTTTTAAAATGCTGAATTGAGTGTGCATGTTATTCACTCTTTGAGCCAATTCTAATGAGAGTAAGGTCCAAGTATTTCCCACTTACTCCCTTTTCCTTTCCATTGTGAAAGCACTTCCTTTCATACACTTTATATGAGATAATTTCCCCATTTTTCTTCTTTCCTCTCCCTTTTCTTTTGACCATCAGATAATTTTCCTTTTGAAATCATCCACTCATAGTCAACTTATACCTGTGTACTCTATGTCCTTAACTTTCCAAATAATTATAAAATTCTTAGCAGTTAAAAGTATCATCTTCCCACATAGGAACATAAATAGTTTAGCTTTATTGAATCCCTTATTATTCCTTTTTTTCCTGTTTGCCATTTTATGCTTCTCTTGAGTCTTATATTTGCAAGTCAAATTTTCTATTCAGCTCTGGTCTTTTCGTCAGAATTCTTGAATGTTCTGTATTTCATGAAATGTACATTGCCCCCTAATTATTATACTCTGTTTTGCTAAATAGGTTGTTCTTATGAAGACATTAAAACTACCTATAGTAATATGAAAAAAAAATTCTAAATCATTATGGATTAGAGAAATGCAAATTAAAACAACTCTGGGGTATCACCTCACACATATCAGATTGGCTAACATGACAAATCAAAAGAAAATGACAAATGTTGGAGAAGATGCAGAAAATTGGAACACTAATGCACTGTTGTTCAAGTTGTGAACCAAACATTCTGGAGAACAATTTGGAATTATTTCCAAAGGGCTATAAAAGTGTGAATACCCTTTGATCCAGCAATACCACTTCTAGGGCTATGTCCCAAAGAGATCATGAAAAGGGAAAAACAAAGCTTTCTTGAAAGAGTACAAGATGGATTTTAAAAGTCAAATAAGAGATAGAAGAAAAAATGAGAAAATAAAAGAGATGTGCAAGAGATAGTCAACAGCTGGTAAAAGGAAAGACAAACATTGACAGTAGAGAACAATTCCCTAAAAAATACAATTGGCCAAGTGGAAATGTGTACACATGTACATGTATGCACATGTACAAAAATATTTATTGCAGCTCTTTTTTGTGGTGTCAAAGAATTGGAAATCGAGAGGACACTCATAAAATTGGGAATGGCTGAACAAGTTGTGATATATGAATGTAATGAAATCATATTGTTCTATAAGAAATGATAAGCAGGCAGACAACAGAAAATCCTGGAAAGACTTACATAAACCTTTGCTGAGTGAAGTAAGCAGAGAACATTGTACACAGTAGCACTAAAACTGTGTGATGACCAACTCTGATAGACTTAGCTCTTCTCAGCAATATGTTTTAAAATAATTCCAAAGAGTCATGATGGAATATGCTATCCATATGCAGAAAAAGAATTATGGAGTCTGAATGCAGATGGAAGCACACTATTTTCCCTCTCTTTTTCTTTCTTGTAGATTTGACCTTTTTTCTGATTCTTGTTTCACAACATGATTATTGTGGAAATGTATTTAATATGATTGTATATGTATATCCTATATGAGAGTGCATGCCATTTTGTGGAGGGAGAAGGAGGGAGTGAGAAAAATTGGAATTCAAAATCTTATAAAATGAATATTGAAAACTGTGTTTACATGTAATTGGAAAAATGTTTTTAAGGAAAACAAAATAAATATTAACAGATCAATAAATAAATATGTAAGTAAATAAGTTGTTCTTCTTTGTAATCCTAGCTCCTTTCACTTCTGGAATATCATATCCCAAGCCCTCAGCTCCTTTAATTCTGAATGCTAAATATAGTGTTATCTTGACTGTGAGTACTCAATTTTAAATTGTTTCTCTCTAGCTGCTTGCAATAGCTTTTTTTCTTGTTTTGGAAGCACTGGGATTTGTCTATATTTCTTGGGTTTTCATTTGGAGATCTCTTTCAGGAAGTGCTTGGTGAATCCTTTCTATTTCTGTTTTACTTTATTGGTTCTTGGATACCAGGGAAGGTTTCTTTGATAATTTCTTCAAATATAATGTTTATACTCTTTTTAATATCGGCTATCAGATAATCCAATATTTCTTAGATTATTTCTCCTAAATCTATTTTCCAGGTCAATTGTTTTTTTTCCAATGAAACATTTCACAAAACATCCTATTTTTTTTTCCATTTGTTGACTTTTTTTTTAATCACCTTTTGATGTTTCATGGAATCTTTAGCTGACCCTTGCTCAATTCTAATAAGGGTTTATTTTCTTTAGTGAGATTTTATATTTCTTTTACCATTTGATGAATTTCACTTTTTAAGGAATTTTTCACTTCCCAGACTCTTGTGCATCTTTTGCCATTTAGTCAATTCTATTTCTTAAGATTTTTTCCACATTTCTTCTTTGTTTTTTTTTTAACCAAACTATTGACTCTTTTTTTTCATAACTGTCTTGCATCACCCTCAATTTTCCCTCAATTTTCCATCTATCTTTCTTATTTGATTTTTAAAATTAATTTTAATTCCCACCTCAAGAATTCTTGTTGGGCTTGTGTCCAATTCATATTTTTTTAATGGATTTGCTTCTAAGTGTTTTTAGCATAATTGTCTTCCAAGTTTGTGTCTTGACCTTTCCTCTCACCATATTAACTTTTTAGGGTCTCTTTTGTATTTATTGTTATTTTCTTATTTTTTCAACTTATTTCTTGACTTTTAATTTTATAGTAAAGTTGGCCTTTGTTACCTGAGTGCAGAAGGCACTATCCCAAGCTTCACTTTTTTTCTTCAGTTGTTATAGATCTGGCATTCTTCAGTGCTTTCAAGGTGGTATGATCTAAGGAGAGTTGTAGTCACTGGTTTTGTGGCCTATGTTTTGGTGTTTACTCTGGATGAGAATTTGTTCTCATTTCTAGTGACTTCCCTCTTTTATTTCATTTTAATCCTGAACGTAGCTTGTTTGTCATATGTTTCTTTCTTGCCCATTAAATTCTGACCTTCTTAAGGACAAGAACTGTCTTTTATATTTGTGTTGTCATGTTGCTGCTGTTGCTGCTTCTGCTGCTGCTGTTGTTACTGTATCCAGAGCACATAGGGCAATATCTGGCACATTATAGGCTCTTACAGTTTGCTGAATGACTGATGACAACAATGTAAAGAATTATAACAAAAATATATAAATGAATTATTAAAATGAACAAACTTGTCAAGAAGGGGGAAAGGAAAAAGTGTAGCTTTTCCTACATACTAAAGGTGAATACTAGAGGACGGAACTAATCTTATAGTGTAAGTCTTCATTGATACATATTGGGTTTACAGAACTGATGTTTTTCCTATTTATTCATCCATTTATGCATTTGCATATCCCTTCATTTACTTATTTATGTTCTTATTTCTTCATTCAATTCTTTATTTGGATTTTTTAAAATTTAATTGACTTTAAATTTATTTAATCCATTATCTGTTTATTATTACAAGGGAGATTCATGCAACAGTGCACATGCTTAATTTTGGTAAAAAGTACAAAATATATTTTATGGAAAAAAGAACACATTTTTAAATTTTTTTTCATATGCTTTTGAGTTGAAAATTTTTCTCCCCCTTCCTCCCCCCAACCCTCCCCAAGACAGCACACAATCTGACATAGGCTTTACAATTACATACCCATTAAACATATTTTCACATTAGTGAAGTTGTAAGTAAAAATTAAAGCCAATAGGAGGAACCATCAGAAAGATGAAACAAAACTCAACAGAAAGTAAAAATAAGTGATAGCAATTTGACTTCCATAGTTCTTTCTTCGGATGTGGACAGCATTTTCCATCACAAGGCCTCTGGAGATGACTTAGATCCTCATAATGCTGAGAAAGGTTCCATTTAACATTCTTAGTCATTGCATAACGTGGCTGTTAACATGTACAAAGTCCTCTTGGTTCTGCTCACTTCACTCAGCATCAGACCATATAAGTCTTTCCAGGTTTTTCTGAGGTCAGCCTGTTCATCATTTCTTATAGCACAATAGTATTCCATTACATTCATATACCACAACTTGCTCAGCCATTCCCCGATTGATGGGCATCCTCTCAATTTCCAATTCTTTGCCACCATAAAAAGAGCTGCTATGAATATTTTTGTACATGTGGGTCCTTTTCCCATTTGTTTGATCTCTTTTGGATATAGCCCTAGAAGTGCTATTGCTGGATCAAAGGGTATGCACATTTTTGTAGCCCTTTGGGCATAGTTCCAAATTGTTCTCCAAAATGGTTGGATTGTTTCACAACTCCACCAACAATGTATTAGGGTTCCAATTTTCCCACATCCTCTCCAACATTTATCATTTTCCTGTTTTGTCATGTTGGCCAATCTGATAGGTGTGATGTGGTACCTCAGAGTTGTTTTGATTTGCATTTCTCTAATCAATAACGATTTAGAGCATTTTTTCATATGACTATAGATGGCTTTAATTTCTTCATCTGAGAACTGTCTGTTCATATCCTTTGACCATTTATCAATTGGGGAATGGCTTGTGTTCTTATAAATTTGTCTTAATTCTCTATATATTTTAGAAATGAGGCCTTTATCAGAGAGACTGGTTGTAAAAATTCTTTCCCAATTTTCTACCTTCCTTCTAATCTTAGTTGCATTGGCTTTGTTTGTGCAAAAACTTTTCAATTTAATGTAATCAAAATTATCCATTTTGCTTTTCATAATGTTCTCTATCTCCTGTTTGGTCATGAATTCTTCTGTTCTCCATAGATCTGATAGGTAAACTATTCCTTGTTCTCCCAGTTTACTTATGGTATCAGCCTTTATATCTAAGTCATGAACCCATTTTGACTTTATTTTGGTATATGGTGTGAGATTTGGGTCTATGCCTAGTTTCTGCCATACTCTTTTCCAGTTTTCCCAGCAGTTTTTTTCAAAGAGTGGGTTCTTATCCCAGAAGCTGGGGTCTTTGGGTTTATCAAATAATAGATTACTATAGTCATTGACTACTGTGTCTTGCATATTTAACCTATTCCACTGATCCACCTCCCTATTTCTTAGCCAGTACCAAGCAGTTTTGATGATTGCTGCTTTATAATACAATTTAAGATCTGGAATTGCTAGGCCACCTTCCCCTGCATTTCTTTTCATTAGTTCCTTTGATATTCTGGACCTTTTGTTTTTCCAAATGAATCTTGTTATTATTTTTTCTAACTCTATAAAATAATTTTTTGGTAGTTTGATTGGTATGGCACTGAATAAGTAAATTAGCTTAGGTAGGATTGTCATTTTTATTATATTAGCTCGGCCTACCCATGAGCAACTGATGTTTTTCCAATTATTTAGATCTGATTTTATTTGTGTGAAAAGTGTTTTGTAATTGTGTTCATAGAGTTCCTGGGTTTGTTTCGGGAGGTAGACTCCTAAATATTTTATAATGTCTACAGTAAGTTTAAATGGGATTTCTCTTTCTATCTCTTGCTGTTGGGCTTTGTTGGTAATATATAGAAATGCTGATGATTTATGTGGGTTTATTTTATAGCCTGCAACTTTGCTAAAGTTGTTTATTATTTCAAGTAGTTTTTTACTTGATTCTCTAGGATTCTCTAAGTATATCATCATGTCATCTGCAAAGAGTGATAGCTTTGTTTCTTCTTTGCCTATTCTAATGCCTTCAATTTCTTTTTCTTCTCTTATTGCTAAAGCTAAGGTTTCCAGTACAATATTGAATAACAGTGGTGATAATGGACATCCTTGTTTCACCCCGATCTTATTGGAAATGCTTCTAGCCTGTCCCCATTACATATAATGCTTGCTGAAGGTTTTAGATATGCTATTTATTATTTTAAGGAAGACTCCATTTATACCTATGCTTTCTAGTGTTTTTAATAGGAATGGGTGTTGTATTTTATCAAAAGCTTTTTCTGCATCTATTGAGATGATCATGTGGTTTCTGTTGGTTTTGTTGTTGATATGCTCAATGATGCTGATAGTTTTCCTAATATTGAACCAACCCTGCATTCCTGGTATAAATCCTACCTGGTCATAGTGTATTATTCTTGTGATAAGTTGCTGCAATCTACTTGCTAGTATTTTGTTTAAAATTTTTGCATCTATATTCATTAGAGAAATTGGTCTATAATTTTCTTTCTCTATTTTGACTCTTCCTGGTTTAGGTATCAACACCATATTTGTATCATAAAAAGAATTTGGTAAGACTCCTTCTTCACCTATTTTCCCAAATAGTCTATATAGTATTGGAATTAATTGTTCTTTAAATGTTTGATAGAATTCGCATGTAAATCCATCTGGCCCTGGAGATTTTTTCCTAGGGAGTTCATCAATGGCTTGTTCAATTTCTTTTTCTGAGATGGGGTTATTTAAGTATTTTACTTCCTCTTGGTTAATCTGGGCAATTTATATTTTTGTAAATATGTATCCATTTCACTAAGATTGTCAAATTTGTTGGCATATAGTTGGGCAAAATAATTCCTAATTATTGTTTTAATTTCCTCTTCCTTGGTGGTAGCTTCCCTTTTCATTCTTGATACTAGTAATTTGGTTTTCTTCTTTCTTTTTTTAATTAAATTAACCAAAGGCTTATCTATTTTATTGGTTTTTTCATAAAACCAGCTCTTAGTTTTATTTATTAGTTCAATAGTTTTCTTAATTTCAATTTTATTAATTTTTCCTTTGGTTTTCAATATTTCTAATTTGGTGTTTAGTTGAGGATTTTTAATTTGTTCTTTTTCTAGTTTTTTTAGTTGTATGCCCAATTCATTAATCTCCTCTTTTTCTATTTTATTTATGTAAGCATTTAGAGATATAAAACTTCCCCTAAGAACTGCTTTCGCTGCATCCCATAGGTTTTGGTATGTTGTCTCATTATTGTCATTCTCTTGAATGAAATTATTGATTGTTTCTATGATTTGTTGTTTGACCCAATCATTTTTTAGGATTAGATTATTTAGTTTCCAATTATTTTTTAGTCTATCTTTCCATGGCCCTTTATTACATATAATTTTTATTGCATCATGATCTGAAAAGGATGCATTTAATATTTCTGCCTTTCTGCATTGGATTGTGAGGTTTTTATGCCCTAGTACATGGTCAATTTTTGTGTATGTGCCATGTACTGCCGAGAAAAAAGTATATTCCTTTCTATCCCCATTCAGTTTTCTCCAGAGGTCTATCATACCTAACTTTTCTAATGTTCTATTCACCTCCTTAACTTCTTTCTTGTTTATTTTGTGGTTAGACTTATCTAGTGCAGAGGGGGAGGTTCAGGTCCCCCACTAGTATAGTTTTGCTGTCTATTTCTTCCTGTAACTCCCTGAACTTCTCCTGTAAGAATTTGGATGCTATACCATTTGGTGCATATATATTTAGTAATGATATTACTTCATTGTCTATGGTGCCTTTTAGCAGGATGTAGTTTCCTTCCTTATCTCTTTTGATTAGATCTATTTTTGCTTTTGCTTTGTCTGAGATCAGGATTGCTACCCCTGCTTTTTTACTTCAGCTGACGCATAATATATTCTGCTCCAGCCTTTTACCTTTACCCTGTATGTGTCACTCTTTTTCAAATGTGTTTCCTGTAAACAACATATTGTAGGATTGTGGTTTTTAATCCGTTCTGCAATCCATTTCTGCTTTATGGGAGAGTTCATCCCATTCACATTCACAGTTATGATTACTATCTGTGTCTTTTTCTCCATCCTTTTCCCCCTATTTATGCTTTTCTTTCTCCTTTTTCCTTTCCCCCTTCACTAGTGTTTTGCTTTTGACCACACGCCTCCTTCAGTCCCTTCCCCCTTTTATTATCCCTTTCCCTTTTCTTCCCCTTTAGTCTTACTGCTTCTTCCCTCCCTTCTTTCCCCCCTCCCTTTTCTTTCCCCTTTTCCCTCCTACTGCCTATAGGGCAAGTTAGATTTCTATACCTAACTGATTATATTATGCCCTTCTTGAGCCAAATCTGATGAGAGTAAGGTTCAAACAATGCTCCCCCCTTCTTTCCCTCTGCTGTAATAGGATTTTGTGTCTTTTCCTGTAATGTAATTTACCCTTGTCTGCCTCCTCCTTTCTCAGTACATTTTCTAAGATCAGATTGATTCACTTATTTGGATCCATTTAACCCACTTGATTAGATTTTTTTTTATCATTACATCAAAGTCAACTAATATCCACCCTCTTTATGTATACTCCTTTAACAAGGTGTAATAACAATACAGTTCTCAAGGGTTGCAAGTGTCATGTTCCCTTGTAGGGGTTTATACACCCCTCCCTTATTAACAACATATTGCATCTTTCTTTCCCATTTACCTTCTTATATCCTTCTTGAGTCCTGTACTTGAAGATCAAATTTTTTGTTGAGCTCTGGTCTTTTTATCAGGAAAGTTTGGAAGTCTCCTATTTCGTTGAATATCCACCTCCTCCCTTGAAAAATGATGCTCATTTTTGCTGGGTAATTGATCCTTGGCTGCATTCCAAGCTCCTTTGCCTTGGAATATCATGTTCCATACCCTGTGGTCTTTTAATGTAGAAGCTGCAAGGTCCTGTGTAATCCTGACTGTGGTTCCATGATATTTAAATTCTTTCTTTCTGGCTGCTTGCAGCACCTTCTCTTTCATCTGGTAATTTTGGAATTTTGTTATGTTCCTTGGCGTTGTCAATTTTTTGGGATCTCTTTCGGGTGGTGATCGGTGAATTCTTTCTATGGTTATTTTCCCTTCTGGTTCTAGGACTTCGGGCAGTTTTCCTTTATGATTTCCTGAAAGATACTGTCCAGGCTCTTTTTTTCATCATGATTTTCAGGTAGTCCAATAATTTTTAAATTGTCTCTCCTGAGTCGATTTTCCAGGTGGTTGTTTTACTGATGAGGTATTTTACGTTTTCATCTGTTTTTTCATTTTTTTGTTTCTGTTTGACTGATTCTTGCTCTCTCATAGAGACATTAGTTTCCATTTGTCCAATTCTAGTTTTTAACAGATTGTTTTCTTCTGTTAGTTTTTGTACTTCCTTCTTCAACTGGCCAATTGTGTTTTTTAGGGACTTGTTGTTTCTTCAGTGTACTCTTCTGTTAGTTTTTGTCCTTCCTTCTTCAATTGGCCAATTGTGTTTTTTAGGGACTTGTTTTCTTCAGTGTATTTTTTTTCCAATTGGCCAATTGTATTTTTGAAGGACTCTTTACCTCTCTCATTTGACTATTAAAATCCTTCTTGAGCTCTTCTAAGAAGGCTTTTTGGGCTTCAGACCAGTTCATATTCCCTTTTGTTGTTGCAGATGTGGGTTTGTTGACAATGTTGTCCTCTTCAGAATTTCTGTCTTGATCTTCACTCTTCTCATAATATGAATCTATGGTATGTTTCTTTTTACTCATGGTGTTTCTTTATTCCCTGGCCTTTAAAGAGATTGAGCTCTCCTGCTGGGGAACAGAGGGTACTGACCCAAGCTTCTTGTGTTGGGAGCCTAGGTCTTGGTCACTGGCTTTGTTGCTGGGGCCTCTTATGCTGGAATTGGAGGCTGTAGGTTTCTGCAAACTTACCTTGTGTTGGGCTGGAATCAGCAAGGCTGGAACTTTCAGGCAATTCTAGGTTGCCTGCTTTTACTTTCCTTTAGCTTTCTTCTGCTCCTTTTAGATGGCTGCTGCAGGATGTTTATCTGCCTGGGGCCCCCTGCAGTGTTGTCTCCCTCTTTCTGCTAATGCAGTGGGAGATTCCTTTGTGGTGGAGTGCCAAGGCTCCTGGTGGTTTTCTGAGCTGGTTTCCACCAGTTCCCCCGCCCTCACTGAGGCACTCAGAGGTCCAGGTGTTGGTGTTTGCCTGCTCTACCACCTGGGCTTCAGGATTTCTTCACAATTGGAGGCTTCAGGGCTTCTACAGCTCACCTGGTGTTGGGTTGGAATAAGCAAGGCCGGAGCTTTAGGAAGCCTTTAGGTTGTTTTTAAGAACACATTTTTTTCCTAAAATTAATCTTGTGTTGGGGACTAAAACAAATGATTCAATATTATTGTAAAACAGCTTTATATTTAAATCACTATAAAATTAAATAATTAAATACTGTAGTGGTCTTCATTTCCAATGAAATATTGAAGGGATGACATGTTTCTATTGCATAATTAAAATTTATAATTGTCCAGTTATAGTTTTAATCCTTCAAGTTTGATGTATTCACAATCTTACAAAGCATTTCTAATTTTTCTAAATTTCTCTTTGCATTGAGCTGAGTCTGACCTCACAGCAGCTTTCAACCATCAGTCCCACTGCACCTTTGTCAAGAGAATAAATATTATAATTTTCTCACACAACAGTCTTTTTAATTTTACTAATTTAGTGATTTTTGTATGTTTGTTCTTGTCTTTTGGGAAATAAACATCACTAGCAATTTCACATGATGACATTTAATCTTCCTTCAATATTCACTATTCCCAAAAGATTCTGATTTCCCAATTTTCCTACCAAAATATGTTATTCATAGCTTTTATTCATCTGCAAAGCTGCTAATGTTGAAAGGATGAATAAGTCTTATTAGCTACTTATTAGGCACAAGGTACTGCACAAAGCATTGGGGAAGTTCCTGTCTTAAATTAACTTATATTTTCATGAGGAGAAATAACACCCACAAAAGAATGAAGGTCAAGAAGTGGTTTTTTTTAGAAGTCCTGGGGATATTAAATTGAGATGGAGTGAATTTAAGTGGCATTTCCTTCCCAGTAACAATGGCAGTAATAAAATGATGTTATGATTTTGATTATGGCTCCCAGAGCAAGTTGTCAAAATTAGAGGTTGAGTCAAACAGGAATTTTCCATGTGGAAGCACAACAAATTGTCAAGAGTGCATAGTTCGATAGATTTGAAGCATGATGTGGAGAAATCAAAGTACAGTAGGTAATGTCATGCTATTCTCAGTCACTTAATAATTAGATCATCCCAACCTCAGTGTGGAAATTCAAAAGGTAAGTTCAATAAGTCCATTTGGAATTTTAATTGGAAATCTGTTGATTTGATCTAGAAGGATTAATAGCATGGTAGATTTAAAGTAATCAGGCAATTCCTTACATCCAGTTAAATTAATATCAAAGAAAACTTACACAAAAAATTACATAACAATGGACTGGGCTGATTAGTGAGATGATGGATTCCCTTTTTCAGAATATCTTTCAGAAAAGGATTTTTTGAGAATTTTATGACAAAAGTTTTAAAGTTAGACCACATAGCTTCTGAGATACCTACTACCACTTAGCTTGTACATGCTTCAAATCCTCAGAGTCAAAATCTAAGGTAGGTGGGAAATAGAATAGATAGAGATAGACACAGAGGAAGTTGTAGTGACATACAAGTTAAGAAAGTGTAGTATAAAAAAATACAGAAATAGTGAGCAATGGTAAATTGTGAGGGAAGGTCAAAGGGAATAAGGGCAGGGAAAACACCATGGTATTATCTTTGGGAACCTAAATAGTTTTTTGTTACATTTTAGAATATCTTCTTAGCCTTCATTGTGTACACACAATGTATTAGAAGTATTGTTAATAAAATGTGAAAAATTATTTTGTGAAGAGCAAATTAAAATGTGATAAAAGACAGTTATGTTAAAGAGGATGGAGTGCTTTATTATTATACAAAATTATTATAGAGAATGAGGGTGAGAAATACAAAATTGCATTTGTCATCTTAATTAATTTGCCCCCTTGTCTTACAAATTATTTTGTGATGCAAATAATTGATTAAGGATTAGAGTAAAAATGAGCAATTCAGACTGTGGCTTAAAGCGAATTAATTCTTAATTAAGTTGGCTTACTTTGGATTTTCATCTTTAGGGAAAAAGCTGCTATTAATTATTTCAAATATCTTCACTTAGTTGAATATTAGAGGGAGCTTTCATAAGAGATTTAAGACAATTTGCACATTAAGTGAAGACAGAATGTCAAAATTCACAGTCCAGGATTTAAATACTTCCTGTCATCCTCAATGTACTCAGAATAAAAGTATATATCATATTACTACCATCTACTGGTTTAAACACAAGTCATAGCCCTTGGTAAATTTGCCACTAAAAAAAACCCCTAATGATAGACATATTAATAAATTTTGTATACCAAACTCATGAAATTTAAATAATCCAGATATAGTCTCCTGAGTTTTAAATTTTATTATATTCCTCTTGTTATTGGAAGTATTATAATCAGCCACTGCATATTTATTAAATGCCTGCAATAGGCTAGATGTTCTGGTAGTTTCTAGGAAGAAAACTAAATTAAAAAATTCCAAGCTTTCATGGGAATATATACTAAGTTTAGATATAGTTAAATGTAGGATACATACAGGCATATATGTTAAAGTTATTTTAGGGCCATAGAAATTGGGAATACTAGGAAAGTTATTCTGCAAAAATTTGACTTTTGAGCTGAGTCTTGAAGGGAGCTAGGGCAACAGAGAGGCAGAGTTATGGAGGTTCAACATTCCAAGCAGAAGTCACAGCCTATTTAAAGATATAATTGTCAGAAATTTAATATTATATGTGGGTAACAGAAATTAGGTTTTTAGTTGAAAAATACAATGTGTAATTGTATTTATGGAAGTTGAGATTTGTAAACTGGAAAATATAGGCTAGAGCAACATTTTGTAAAGTTTTTAAATGAAGAACAGAAAAATATACATTTTTGAGTAGGGTAACGACATTATCCTCTAAATTTGATAATACCAATTTGGCAGCTGTGTGGAGTATAGCTTGGAAAAGGAAGTGACTAAAGCCATGAGGACTACTTGGGAGGCTAATGAAAAAGATTAGATGCAAAGGGAAGATATGAAATAAAGTGTTTGTAGTTTTAGCGAAGAGAAGAAACCAGGTTAAAGACAAAGATAATTAAAGAATCATGGGTCTTCCCATAAATTTCAACTATGAGAAAAACCTAGAACTCATGTTTAAACAGATCATAAATGAAGAATAACCAAGGAAAAAATTAAAAGCAAATGGTAAAATGAAATTAGAAAAATAATCTTGACAAAATTAAATAATCTTTAGAAAACTCTCTTGACCCTAGCCTCAGAAAAAAAATTCAGAATTTCTAAACCAAATGTTTCTAGATTAAAAATATAAAAACAGCAATAATAACAACAAAGTAAACAATTATCCAGAAAGAGTTAAATTACCAAGAAATCACAATAAGGATCACATGCCATTTGCCAGTACAAATGAGAGGAGAATGTGGAATATATAAACAGTTAAAATCATATAACCAATTTGAATAAACTAAATATAATTGTAAGGGGAAGAAATGAATCATTAAAGAAATAGAGAACTTATAAGCATTCTTGCTAAAAAGATAAGATCTAGTCAAAATGGGTTCATGATTTAGACATAAAGGGTGACACCATAAAAAAAAAAAAGGAAAGCAGGGACCTTGCAGATGTATGGGGAAGAGAAGAATTCATGACTAAACAAGAGAGAGATAGCATTATAAAATGTAAAATAAATAATTTTGGTCATCTTAAATTTTTAAAAAAAGCTTTTGTGCAAACAAAACCAATGCAACCAAGGAAAGCAGAAAGTATGGAAACAATCTTTACAACAAGTGTCTCTGACAAAGACCTCTTTTCACAAATATATAGACAGCTAAGTCAAATTTATAAAAATACAAGCCATTCCCCAGTTGATAAATGGTCAAAGAATATGAACAAGAAGTTTTCAGATGAAGAAATCAAAGCCATCTGTACGCATGTGAAGCAGTGCTCTAAATCACTTTTGGTTAGAGAATGCAAATTAGATCAACTCTGAAATACCACCAAGCATTTTTCAGGTGTGATAACATGATAAAAAAGGAAAGTAATAAATGTTGAAGAGGACATGGGAAAATTGGGGCACTAATGAACTGTTGGAGGAGTTGTGAAGTGATCCAACCATTTGGGAAAGCAATGTGTAACTATTCCCAAAACGCAAGCAAACTGTACATGTCTTTTGATCCATCAATACCACTACTAGGTCAGTATCCCGAAGAGATCATAATAAAGGAAAAGGACCTATATGTGTAGAATTATTTATAGCAGTCACCTTCATGGTGGCAAAATATTGGACATAAAGGGGATGTCTATCAATTTGAGACCAACTGGACAAGTTGTGGTATATGAATGTGATGGGATATTATTGTACAATAAGAAATGATAACAGTGCAGATTTCAGAAAATTGTGGCAAGACTTATATGAACTGATGCAAATGGAAATGAGCAGAACCAGTAAAACATTGTAAACACTATCAGCAACATTGTGTGATGATCAACTATGAATGACTCAGCTGTCCTCAGCAACACAATGATCCAAGCCAAGTATAAAGGAGTCATGGAAGTAAATGCTATCCATGTCTAGATAAAGAGCTGATGGACTCTGAATGCAGATGAAAACATATTTTTGTCACTTACATTATTCTTTATTGTATTTCTTTTTCTTTTGAGAGGTTTCTTCTTTTAAAACTGGGACATATGTATATGTATATACATATATATATATATATATATATATATATACATATATATATAACATGTATGTGTGTATATAACTATAGCTATAGATATAGATATAGATATAGATATAGATATAGATATAGATATAGATATAGATATAGATATAGATATAGATATAGATATAGATATAGATATAGATATAGATATAGATATAGATATAGATATAGATATAGATATAAATATTTACATAATAGCACATGTTTAAACTATATCAAATTGCCTACTGTTTTTGGAAAAGGGGAAGGGAGAAGGGAGGGAAAATAATTCGGAATTCAAAATTTTGTAATAAAGAATGCAAAAATTTTTCTTTTCATATAACTGGGGCAAAATAAAATATTATTAAACCTACAGAAACAAATGAGCCAGAAAGAGAAATTGTATTCCAAATACTCAGAAAAACTAAACAATAGTTGTGAGTTCATCTTCCCAAATTTGCTTTCTCATAAATCTACTTATGATCCTTATAAATCTTGTGAATCTAATTAAAAATGTTCTTTTCAGAAAGAACAGTAAACCTCAATGATTAAACATTGATATTTCCTGGATAGGTTGAGTCAATACAATAAAAGTTGAAATAGTATATTAATAATTTACTTATCCAGTTCTACACCAATGAAACTCCCTAGAGGAAATTTCAAAAAGCTAGGAGAAAAAAGTACAAGAATACAAAATGTGCTACAAATCAATAATCATTAAAATGATATCAGAAGAGCATGGACAGAATTACTTTTTAGATTTCTATGTGGAGGAATATGTCATGATTAAATGAATAAGAGACATGATCACACACATTAACATCGATAATTTGGGTTACATAAAAAAGTAAAGAATTGTGTATAATCACATTTAATATGATAAATACCATGTTGGATTGTTTTACTCTAAAAGAATCTTAATGAATCTGTCAAAAGAGTTCAGCCACATACATGCTTAAGATAATAATGTAACAATAACATATACAAAAGCATATACATTTTTGGAGGTCAAAGTAAGACAAGATTGGGCATGTAAAAAGTTGAGTTCTAATCTTAGCTCTCTCACTAACTAGCATTTTAATTTTGTTTAAATTACTAAACAGCTCTAGATGTCAGAGTTTTTAACTTATAACATAGTAAAAATTTGAAGGAAAAGAGGTAACTGAAAAATACTTGTAAATAGTTTCTCCAATAAAATCTTTATTTCTATCAACAAATCTAAATTTGTAAATAAAAAAAAATATCACTAATAGACAAATATAAACAAAATGGAAATACAGGTTTTAAAAAAATTTGCAAAATGTAAATCCAAACTATCAACAGTCATATATGAAATGTTCTAAATATATAATAGATAAATATCTAGCAGCTAATTTGGAGGACTTGTAGGAATAAAGATATATTAGGGCATTTTTTTGAGCTACAAATTATTCCAGCCATTCTAGAAAACAGCAACTATGCCCAGAAAGATGCCCAAATGTGCCTTTCCTTTGACCTACCTATACTACTACTAGGCCTATACTTCATAGAAATCAAAGAAAAAATAATCTATATGTTCAAAAATAGTTATAGCAGCTCTTTATATGGTAATCAGAAAAAGGAATCTAAGACGGTGTAGACCAAATTGTGTTATATGAATGCAATGGAAAATTGTTGCATTGTTGTCCCTCAAGCAATAATGAAATGCCTCATTTCAGGGGAAACTGGGAAGAACTTTATCAATTTATGAATAATGAAATCAATAGAAACATGGACCAATGTATAAAATAATAATCATATTTTAGATTAAAAAATCTTTCGAAGACTTAAGAACTATGATGAACCCAATTTAAAAAAGCAACTGTCAAAATAATGAAGATGAAACATGCCACTAACATTTTCATGAAGATATCGTATAAAATGATGGATCTATCTATCTATCTGTCTATCTATCTATCTATCTATCTATCAATCTATTCATATATTTTGACATAGCTAATGTGGGATTTTTTTGGCTATGAACCTATGTGTTGAGGAAGTTTATTTTTAATTTTATGTTTTCTTAATAGAATAATGGGAGGTAAAAGATTAATAAAATACATATTACTTGAAAATTATATATGTAGGCTAATATGATTTTTAAATAGACCTTATTGGAATAGATTTTTGACATATAAGCATGGGAGTAAAGAAAAACATAGAAAGATAAATGTATTTGGGCAATTAGATAAACTTATATGGTGATGAAGTATTGATATTCTGATGGAGAAAAAGAAATGTGTCTATTTGGAAGCTTTATATCTACAAAGGCCATAGTAGAAGTAAATGAGACTCTGAGCCTGGAAGTCATTTTGTTAAAATCTAATAATCTGAAGAAAAATCAAATAGGGAAAAGGAATATACTGGTTTCAAAAGAGTTAAAAAGGGGTAGAATTTACTCTCTCCTACAAGTGAAGTACATGAGAATATATACAAATATGGAGGAAAACATGGAATTGGTAAGCTACATACAATCCACACATCCATATGAACTGGAGAAGAATAGTTCAATAAACACATAAGTAATGAATTTGCTTTAGGAATATATTGAACTAAATAGAAAAATGATCCAATTGGAAGAGAGAAAGTTGAGGTAGGAGATAAGAGAGAATGTAGACTCAGGAAGAGATTAATCACAAGCATTGCAACAGAGACAAAAATAAAAGCCTTTCTGATAATACCAATGATTTATCTTACTACTACTAATATTAGACAGAATTTCTTGCCATATCTCCAGTATTACATAACATATAGAAATGCTAGTTATAAAAAAGCCAATAAAATAGTTGAGTAAATAAGTGTAGTAAAAGAAACAAAATTATTATTTTTACAGATTATTTTTACATTTTACAGATGATAGTGTGCATAGAGAGAGATAAAGATCAACTAAAATGAATTGAACAAACTATGACCAGCAAAGTTGTTATAAATCCAAATACATTATCTTTGGGCTTTCTTTGTATTACCCCTATTATGGCCCTGTTAAAAAAAAAAACTGAAAGAAAGAGATAGAGAAATTATTTTTAAAATAATTAAACAATATAAAATATATTTGGAGTTTTTCCATCAAGATATACACTGAATTAGATGAATTACACTAAAGAAAATCTTAATGAAATGAAATATATATATATATATATATGTATATATATGATATATATATATATATATATATATATATCCTAATATATATATATATATATATAAAGAGTTAGAAATATAGTCATTGCTTTTGGATGATCATATCTATCTATCTATCTATATCTATATCTATATATATGTATATATTAGGTTTATATATATATATATATACACATAAATATATATACACACACATATATTCACACACATACACATACTCATATGTAATTAATGACACTGCTCAAGCTATTTTATTTTTCAGTGCCATATCAAACTACAAAAAAGCTTATTTGAGATATCTAGATTTTTTTCTGAAGCAGAAAAGCTCAAATTTCTTAATGAAAGTAATCTGGGAAGGCAGTAAGCTTAGCACTATAATATCTCATCACATTCTACAAAGAAGTTATCACCAAAGTCATACATTGCTCTAAAAAAAACCTTATTTAATGTTATTCTTTCCAAATTACATATAAAAATAACATTATTTTTCAAATTTTGACTTCCACATTATTTTCCTTACTCCCCTCCCTCCCTCCCTCATTGAAGAGGCAAAGAATTTGGCATAAGTTATACAAGTGTTGTCATGCAAAACACATTTCCATGTAAGTCATTTTGTGAAAGAAAACACAGACAAAAAAAAGAATAATAAGGGGAAAGTATCTTTGATCTGCATTCAGGCTCTACCAGTTCTTTCTCTGGAGATGGACTATACCTTTCATCATAAGTCCTATAGAATTGTCTTGTATCACTGTATTGTTGAGCATAACTATTATTCATAGTAGATCATCATAACAATATTGTTGTTGCTGTGTATAATGTTTTCCTGGTTCTGCTCGATTCACTTTTTATCAGTTCATGTAAGCCTTTCGATTTTTCTGAGAGCATCCTGCTCATAATTTCTTAAAGCACAATAGTATTCCATCACGATCATACAACTTCTTCAGTGATTGATATATATATATCCTTTCTCTTTTTTATCTCTTTGGGATCTAGATATAGTAGTGATTTTATTTGGTCCCAGGGTAATTATAGTTTTATAATCCTTTGGTATGCATTGCTTATAAATAGGAAAGTTAATCAGCACAATGGATAAGGTATACAACATACAGAAACACCCAAAGAGGACTATGGTGAACTATAGTTCATGAACTATATATAGTTCCATCAACCCACAGTCCCCAAAGGGGAGAAGGGCTCTCTCTTTAATAAAATATGCTGGGGGAAATACTGTAAAGCAGTCTAGAAGAAATTAATTTTAGAAAAAAAAATATTGTACTCCACATACCACCTAGTATTTCTAAAGTATCCAAATGGATTCACATAAAAGATCATCAGTCCTGTTCAGTTAAGTTATTCTTTCAGCCATGTCTGAATATGTGACCCTATTTGTTGGTTTGTTTTTGGAAAATATACAAAGTTGTTTGCCATTTCCTTCTCCCGCTCATTTTTACAGATGAAGAAACAGAGGTAGAAGGGGTTAAGTGATTTGCCCAGGATCACACTGGTAGTGTCTGGTGTCAGATTTGAATTCAGGAAGTTGAGTCTTCCTGACTCCAGATCTGACACTCTATTCACTGTGCTACCTGGCTAACATGTAATGAAGAAATTAGAGGAATAAAACAAATTTCTTTCTTTTTCATGAGGGGGAAATTGACCTTCATCAGAGAAGGGAGAGAGAAGATAAGATGAATAAAATGAACAATTTTCATCACACAATATTGAAAAGTTTTGCACAAATAAAATTCATCCAGTTATATTAAGAAAAGAACCAATTCAGTGTGGAAAATATGTGTTATTTTTTAAGCCAAAAAATCTGTTAAATGTCTTGTATCTAAGACATGTATGGAAATATATGGGACTAACTTAAATATTTAAGAAAATCATCCATTTTTCAGTAGATAAATGGTCAAAGGATGTGAATTGAGAGTTCTCAAAAAAGTCCAAGCAATCAACAGTCACAAAAATAATCTATATTAACTAGAGAATGGGCATTAAATTAACCTTGAGGTTCCACTTATAAACTATCAGCCTCACAAAGATGATCACTGCCAGTTTAAAAGAAAAAAGAAAAAGAAAAAGGAAGATTCTGGGAAGACGGAGGAGTAGGTCAGGAAATGCCAAACTCTCATGATTTTCACCCAAAAAAGAAATGAAGTGGTGCCTCAGGGTGAACAAAGTGTGGATAAAAAAGGAAAATACAAATGTTGGAAAGATTCTAGGAAAAACAAAGACATCAGTCCACTTTTGGTGAAGCTGTGAATTAGTTTTGTCACTTTGAAAAGTAATTAGGAATGTTTGCCAAAAAGTTTCAAAATTGAGCATACCTTTTGTCCTCAAAAATGTCACTCTTTGCCCTATATCCAAAGATCTCATTAAAAAAAGGATAGTGGGGAAAGGACTAGTCTTTTTCATATATTCATGTGTGCACGTGCACACACACACACACACACACACACACAAATGTATAGCAACTCTTTTTTCTTGTAGTAAAGAACTGGAAACTAAAAAAAAACATCACTTGGAAAGTGGGAGATCAATTGTATTTTTGTATAGAACATGATTTTTCCATACATAATGTTGAAAGGGATTTTTTCAAAAAAAAAAAAGAAAAAAAAAGAAAAACAACCTGGAAGACCTGTATGAAGATGTAAGAAGAGGGAAAACAAATTATGTGGCAACAAAAATACAAATGGAAACAAATTTGAAGGACATATGGATTCTGATCAATGCAATAACCCAATAAGATGCCTTGAGACAAAAAAAAGGTAACATTCTACACATCTGTTGAAAGAGAAGAGATAGAGGAAAGTGAAAAAAGGGACAAGAATTTTTGTACATGTGTTTATTTGTTTGGCTAAATGTAATTGATTTCTAAAAAGTTTAGCTTTTTTAAAATGTCCTTGTTGCAGAGCAGGTGGGAAGATGATTTCAAGGAAAAAGGGAACTAGAGATAGTGATTTAACTGCACAGGATATCACCACAGTCTTTGAATGAATTTACAATGTAATAGCAATTTTTGCATCAATTGCTTTAAATGAATTTATCATATTATTGTATTTTATTATTCTATAGCAATATATTATATATAAAGTATTCATGTGATTTATGTTATGCAACTAGGATATGACTTTTTATGTAAATAAATTCATAACTTGTGGGCATAGCTCAGTATTACTAAAACTTAATGTGCTTATTTCAGTGAAATTTCACTGTATCAATGTAAATATGTTTATATATAAGAAGAAAGAGTATTTCTATGAAACAGCTTCTAGATGCATAAGAAAATGATGTTTAGAAAGAAATAAAAAAATATTTTAAAGCAACATTTTCAACTTATTATGCACTTTAAAAGCAAGTTGTATTTATGTGTTTATATGTACTATTTTTTTCTACTTGGTATATGTAATGTAAAGTTTTATGCATACAAAATTTAATATCAAATAAAATTTTAAAAAGTCAAAGTTAGTGAACCATAGTTTGTGAACTTGGAGAATCATAATGAGTTCTGTTTTAAGCATGTCAGATCCTTGAAGTGATAGACAGGTATGGTTGCCTAACAAATAGTTGGTTCTCAGGGAACTAGGAATGTATCTACTTAAAGAATAATGGTTGAATATATAGAATGTTATATGATCATACAAGAATTGAGGTTTATTGATTTTTTTCTTAAATTTTATGATAAAATACTAATTTTAACATCCTTTCCCCCAAAAAAATGCATAATGTGTCCTTCAAAGTTATTTGTGAGGGAATACAAAAAAATTCTAAATAAACAAACAACAACAAAATTACATTTTGGACCATTCATATGAGATTAAAGGGAAAGAAGGCAAACAAACACAATAGGCACAGATTTACACTTACCAAATGATACAAATAGCAAGAGGTATTTTTCCCGTTTGCTTGTATTTTACAGGTTTCCATACATAACATTGAAAGAGATTATTTCAAGAAAAAATGAAAAAAAAAAACTTAAAAAGGCCTTATCAGAAAACCTGAACTACCTATATTATTTATGATACCTAAAAATAAAAATTCTCACAGTAATTGTCTTACCATATATTTCTTTTTTAAATAAAATTCTACTCTTCCTCCTCCACCTCTTTCTTTCTCTTTATTCTTGTCCTTGTCCTTGCTCTTCTTCTTCTTCTTCTTCTTTTTTCTTCTTCTTCTTCTTCTTCTTCTTCTTCTTCTTCTTCTTCTTTCTTCTTCTTCTTCTTTCTCTTCTTCCTCTTCTTCTTTATAGAATATGTTATTTCCCCTCACATTCATTAGCTGATGCCCCTACCAATTGATTTAATCTTCAAATATTTTTAAATTATTACACAGGGAAAATCTACATAATTCTACTGTGGAGTTACTCCAGATTCTTACTCAGTTCTAATAATCATGAAAATAAAGGAAAAAGGGATTCATTTTTAAGGAAACAACTTCCTCTACTTATTGAAGATTCATCAGATGTTATATTTTCTAAATTTACAATAATAAATGGTGACAATTCATGATTAAAGACTTGAAACATAGAGAGTGTAAATGTAATACCCAAGATTTAATCATGGTTACAATAAAAACAACTTTTTTTTAGGGTGCATAAAATAATCAAAAAAGGATGGAAACTTGATGAACATGTCAGGCAGTATTTGATCATGTTTAAGATTAATTTCATTTCTACTATTCTATTATTCTGATTAATCTGTAGCCATTTAACCCAAACATAATAAAACATTCTCAACATTAAAAAATTAAACATTGTTTCTTCAGCTGTCTACAGCAAACATATAGATTTGGAATTTTTAGCTTTTTTTTGTTTTAGCGTATTCATTAAAATAAAGTGTAAAAGAAGAAAGCACTATCTTTGTAGTAAGAAGAATTTGGATTCATATCCTCACTGCAGTTCTCAAAAGCTATGTGACCTTAGATTAGTAATTTCTTTTTTTATTTTAATTTTTTTAAATTTTTTTAATATTAATTAATTTACTTATTTTTAGTTTTCAACATTCACTTCCATAAGATTTTGGCTTACAAATTTTCTCCCCATCTTATCCCTCCCTCAACTCAAAGATGACATGTATTCTGAATATGCCTTCCCCTAATCTGTCTTTCCTTCTATCTCTCCTCCCCTTCTCTTAGCCTCTTCCACTTCAATTTTCCTATAGAGCAGAATTAATTTCTATACCTCATTTCTTGTATATCTTATTTTCCAGTTGCATGTGAAAACAATTGTTAACATGTGTTTTTAAAACTTTGGGTTCCACATTTTCTACCTTCCTCCCTCCCCACCCACCCTCATTAAGAAGACAAGCAACTTGATACAGCTTATACATGTGTGGTCATGCAAAACAGTTCTATAGTAATCGTGTGGTGAAAAACTAAGTATATTTCCACTTATCTATCCCACCCCCCATTTATTCTATTCTCTCTTTTGACCCTGCCCCTCCTTACAAGTGTTTCTTCTGTTTACCCCCTCCCCCAATCTACCCTCCCCTCTATCATTCCCCTGCTCTCTTGTCCCTTTCCCCCCTATTTTCCTGTGGGGTAAGATAGATTTCCATACCCAATTGAGTGTGTATGGCTTTCCCTCCTTCAGCCAAATCCAAGGAGTATAAGATTCATTCATTCCCTCTCACCTTCTGCCACTTCCCCTTCAGTGTAAAAGCCTTTTTGATGTGTTTTATGTGAGATAATTCTCCCCATTCTATCTCTCCCTTTTTCCTTCTCCCACTACAATCATCTTTCATCTCTTAATTTTATTCTCCAGACATCACCCCGTAATCTTCAACTCACCCTGTGCCCTCCATCTATCTATCTATCTATCTATCTATCTATCTATCTATCTATCTATCTACATACATTTATTTTTTCCCCTTCAACTACCCTAATACTGAAAAAAGTCTCATGAATAATAGAAATCATCTTTTTGTGCAGTAATATAAGCAGTTCAAACTTAATAAGTCCCTTATAATTTATCTTTCCTATTTATCTCTTCATGCTTTTCTTGAATCTTGTATTTGGACGTCAAATTTGTATTCAGCTCTGGTCTTTTCACCAAGAATGTTTGAAAGTCCTCTATTTATTTTTCCCATGAAGGATTATACTCACTTTTGCTGGGTAGGTGATTCTTGGTTGTAATGCTATCTGCTTTGCCCTCCAGGATATCAAATTCCAAGCCCTTCAGTCCTTTCATGTAGAACCTGCTAAATCTTGTCTTATTCTGATTGTTTTTCACAAATTTTAGAATTGTTTCTTTCTGGCTGCGTGCAATATATTTTCCTTGACCTGGGAGCTCTGTAGCTACAATATTCCTAGGAGTTTTCCTTTGGGAATCTCTTTCAGGAGATGATCAGTGGATACTTCAATTTCTATTTTGCCCTCTGGTACTAAAATATCAGGGTCTGGGGGAAAAGTGTAAGGGGGATGATAAAAGGGAGGACAGATGAGGTTAGGGGGTAATTATAAGCAAACACTCTTGAGGAGGGATGGGTCACAGGAGAGAATAGAATAAATAGGGGACCAGATAGGATGAGAGGAAATATAGTTACTCTTTCACAATATGACTATTATGGAAATGTTTTGCATGATTCCAAATGTATAAACTATATCAAATTATTTGCCTTCTCAATGATGGAGGTTGGAGTGGGAGGAAGGGAAAGAAGTCGGTACTCAAAGGTTTAAAACAAATACTAAAAATTGTATTTACATGCACCTAGGAAATAAGACATATAGACAAAGGGGTATAGAAATCTATCCTGCCCTACAGGAAAATAGAAGGGGAAGGGGATAAGAAAAGTAGGGGTGATAAGAAGAGAGGGCAGACTGGGGGGAGGGGTATTCAGAATGCACATCATCTTGGGATGGGGGAGGGGATAGATAGGGAGAAAATTTGGAATGCAAAATCTTGTGGCAGCAAATGTTGAAAACTAAAAATAAATAAATTAATTAATTTTAAAAAAGGATGCTGTCCAGGTTGTTGTTGTTGTTGTTGTTGTTTAAATTATACCTAATACATTGTCCAATAATTACTAAATTTTGTCTCCTGAAACTATTTTCCAGGAGAGCTATTTTCCTTACGAGGTATTTTACATTTTCTTCTATTTTTTTCATTCTTTTGATTTCGTTTGATTGATTCTTGATGTCTCATAGAGTTATCAGCTTCTCTTTCCCCAATTCTAATTTTTTAAGGAATTATTTTCTTCACTTAGCTCTTTTACCTCCTTTTGTATTTGGCCATTTCTACTTTTAAAAGAGTTATTTTCCTTATCGGATTTTTTTTCATTTGACTAATTCTATTTTTAAAGACTTTTTTTAGTCAACTTTTGTGCTTCCTTTTCCAAAGTGTTTACTCTTTTTTTCATAATTCTCCTGCATAACTCTCATTTATTTTCCCAATTTTTCTTCCACCTCTCTTACTTGATTTTTAACATCCTTTCTGAGCTTTTCCCAGAAGGGTTTTTAGTCTTCAGATCAATTCCTATTCTCCTTTGACACTTCACATGTTGGCATTATGAAATTGTTGTCCTCTTCTGAATTTGTGTTTTTTAATCTTCCCTGTCACTACAGTAGCCTTCTATCATCAGTGCCTTTTTTCCCCTCATTTTTTTAAATGTTGATCTCTGCTCCTGGGGCACAGACAGCACAGTCTCAAGATGCCTGTCCTCTAGGCCAGGGACCTGGTCACTGGCTTTCCACACCAGGTTCTCAGATTCTTATGGCTTGCCCAGTGGACTTCTAAGAGCAAGGCAATATACTGAGCTCTGCACAGTAATGTAAATGTGTAAAATTGTTTTTGGTATGCAAAATATGAAAGTCAAGATAGGTTGTTTGGGTTGATATGACTATTATGTGTTCCCTAATATGTGCTGTATTAACTGATAAAAATGTAAGCTCTTGATTATGGACTCACAAAACTTTGGTTCCAGTTGTATCTTCCTTATCAGTATAAAGTAAAATGAATATTTGAAATCAGTTCATCAATTCTACTAACAAAGACAACTAATCAAGCTTACAAGTACCCTGAGTTATGCTGCTTAAATTAAACATGTAATTTCCATATTGTCCCTTCTGCTCAAGATTTGGTATTGAAATAGTAAGGATTCCATGCTTTATATTTCCCTTCTTATGTGTGTTTCTTAGCAATTACTTTCATCCTTTACTTTCCCCAGGAATACCTGGATAGAGCTGCTATGCTCTCATATATGCTAAGTGGATATTCTCAAACAAATATTCCTCTTTCTTTTCTTTAGATTCATTCTGATAGTTTCATATAACCGAATTACCAGGCTACATTAATGAGAAGGCACAGAGTTCCACTTGAAAATATAACTTCCAAAACTTATTCCATGTTGTACTTACTGTTATCCTCATGAAGTACACAGTAATATTTTCCTATACATTCAAAATTCATGTTAATGTATACACAGCATCTTTAATCTACCTTAAGGAATCAATGTTTTAAATGCAATTATCTTACTGGTGTTTACTATATATCCAATCAGTAATAAAATTATTTATGTGACAAGTTGTTATGAGAGAAATATTGAATTTCAGTAACACTCCCTTGTCTTTTTTAATGGTTCATTTACAAGCAAATTCATTATGTCTTATTTTCAGAGTAATTTAATTTAATTCAAGAGACTGAATATAACATACAGCCACTCCCTTTTCATTTAGACTTCAATGAAGGTCATTTTTCCTCCATGTAATTTCTTTATGCTTTGAAAAAATGAAAAAAAATACATAGTAAAATATTTTGTACTTTTCCACACAAGGGTTACCTTTATTAAAGTTACAAGCCATTCGTAACTATTACTAAGTATTACACATTTTAGTAAAGTTTCCCCAAATATTTTTACCTCATTGAATTTACCTATGTTGATATGAACCCAGTTTTTACTTACAGAAATTTATACACACACACACATTCCAAAGTGCCTGTGTGTGTGTGTGTGTGTGTGTGTGTTTTATATTTAAGGACTATATAAGTATGTGATGATAGATCACTAGGCTTTTAAGTGGCTTTTTGGATAGAGCAGTGGTTCTAGAATTAAGAAACCTAATTTCCAGTCCACCCTCAGCTATTTACTAGCTGTGTGATTTTGTGTTATTAAATTATCCTCTGTTTAACTCAATTTCCTTATCTGTAAAATTGAGTTGTTGTGAGGATCAAATAAGATTATATATATACACATACACACATATGCATATATATAATATACATATGCATACACATACATACATAAATATATACATATATATGCATATACATATATACATGTACATACATATATTACATATATACATGTACATACATATATATGTGTGTGTGTATATATATATGTGTGTATATATATATATATATACATATTTTAGACAATTCAGGTTAAGTGACTTGCCCAGGGTAACACAGCTAGTAAGTGTCAAGTGTTTGGTATGAGGTCAGATTTGAACTCAGGTCCTCCTGACCTCAGAGCTGGTGCTCTATCCACTGTGCCACCTAGCTGCCCACAAGATAATATTTTAAAATGCTTAGCATAACCATTGGCACATAATTGGCACTTTATAAATAACTATTAATATTATCATTTTATAGTTTTTCTAACTTAGATTATATATATCAAAGAAAAATCAAGTGAATTTAATGAAATTGCACTATGAAATTTGGTCATCCTGTCTTCAGTTGTAACTCTCCATCTGTGGTATGTCTGATAAGTATGAAAGAAATCACATAGGATTATGGAAAAAGTATATTGGAAAACAATTATATGTGAATTTAGTTGTCTTTTTTTTCACAATTCACAAACCCACTGAAATCTATCCATGAACCCTTAGAGGTCTGTGTATCTTAGAAAGTTTTCATACCTTTTTTATAGAGAGACTGGGAATCTTGTCTGTTTGAAAAATAACCTGAGGGGCTGGTGGAGGCTCTTTAAAGGGAACTCAGCACAGTCATCCACATTTCCCGTAAGCAGTATTAAGCCACATGCCTGTTAATTCCTGCTACTGTGGAGGTTGAGTCCTGTGAAATGCTTGATCTCAAGATTCTGCCCTACGGCAAGATTAAAACTGATTGGTCAGTTCCGTTGTCTGTCTCCAATATCATGAACCCCCAGAATTGAAGGGAGAACTTTCCCAAATAGGAAACAGAACATGTCAAAACTTACATTGGTGAGCATTTTTTTTAGGTCTATTAATTTTTGCAGCATTTTCAGCCTAGACTACACTAGTCAAAAACAATAACAATGACAATTTGATTTTTTTTTTTTATTTTTTAAAGAAGGGAATGTCTTGAAATACAGAAGTTTTATTTTAAACTCTTTTTGGACAGAAAATAGAGGGGCAAGACAAAGTAGAAAGGAAAAGCACATAGTCCAAATACTGATGTGTCCTCCAGGTAGAGAAAGTTCATTGAAGATTGGTCTTATCTCTCACCATGCTCATCACCATCCTTTCAGACCCCATTATACAAATAAATATTATTTATTTTTACTCTTTGGAAAGCAAAGGAACACTTAACAACATTGTCTTTCTATGTCACCATCCACAGAATGTCTCCCTGTTTCTCCATTGCCATCTTGTTCCAAAGTTATTGGTTTCTAATAATCCCAGTCTGTTATCTAAGTCTTATGATAATTCTATTTCTCCCTGATGGAAAACTACATTATCTCTGAAACACAACCATATTTCCAAAGGATGTATCTGACTAAGGTGATCTGTTTGTTAGCAGCACTTTAAACCCCCCAGGATGTAGAACTTTGCAAAACAAGATCTTGATAGTTAGAATTTATACAGTACAGGATGCACATACAAATCAATGTATAAAAGAATAAGGATGACTAACCAAGCATTGTAAGTTCCCATCTTAGAAAATGCAGCAATACACTAGCAATATATTTAATATACATAGCTCAATTCAAAGAACCACTTGTCTGGCTGGTTCAGTGATTCTAAGTCAAAATTACGTCTTATGTATGATACAGGAACATGTAACATTCAAATATACACATTGGTAGAACAAAAACTAATGTGTGTAATAACAGAAAATTAAGCAATAGTAACAGTTGTCCCAAAATAATTAAATGTAGGAAAAACAGAGGTTATGTATAGATGGTTTACAACAGAATTAAGCATAATTAACAAACTAATATAGTCAGTGGTATGTGATTATCATAATCCTAATAAGAACTATAATCTTACCTTACTACACCTTAATTTGGGGAATGCCTAGAATGCCCAGCGGTTAGTTACAAATACTTGTTAGAAGTGTATCTGCACCCTGGTAAACTGTAATGCTGCAGTATTTAGTGGAAAATACTTTTCCTCTGCGCTCAGTCCTCTCCCATCATTTGAACTAGATAGTAGACTATAGTACACAGCATCTTCTGTATTTGAAATGTCTATTTCTGAGCCATTGTTTGGTCAGATAGACAATGAATAACTAACAGGAAGTCTCTTTGGGTTATAGTGTGGTTATGTATGTCTACATCTGTATTAGTCTGATGATCTTTGAGTCCAACTAATTCACCAGTTAGTAATAGGTGTTTGTGTTGAATTTCCTTTGAAGATCCCCTCCCCATCTTTTTTTCCCAAAAAGTTAAGATTTCCAATCTTTGTATGACTACATGTGGGAAAACTTTCCTTTAAACTGCTAACCTGTGGGTCCCAGTAAACACCAAAGTTTCTCAGCATAATCTTGTCATCTTCTAGAATGCCTTGACTATGAGCATGGTCATCAGGTTCTCATTAATTTCCTTCATCATTCTTCTAGCCTAAAATATATAGCTAGGTGATAAGCATCAATCAGCTTTGCTTTGCATACATATGTTTTGAATATTTCAGGACAAACTCCTTCAAAGCAAGGAACTTAAGCCAGTGAAAGGCATAAATCTCTCTGTCACTCAAGCCTGTGTTGGCAGATACAATATATTTCTGGTCACCATTACTCTTTTAGTATAATACTCTTCTCAAACATATCAATCTGGCAATTTTATGCAGAACAAAAGCCTTGTTTGTATGTACAGAAGCCAGCACTGGTGAGTGGAATATAAGACAGATAAGTTCTTAAAACATGCTCACATGTGTTTTTCTATTGCTCTCCAAATGACTTTATAAAAAATTTTAATAACATGTGAATTTTTACATTGCCGAAGTAAAACCCTCTATCCCTCTCTTCTCTGTCCCAGATAGCCATCTCATATATATATATATATAATATATTATATATATATATATATATTATATATATAATATATATATATATATACAGAGAGAGAGAGAAGAGAGAGAGAGAGAGAGAGAGAGAGAGAGAGAGAGAGTGGGAAAATAGGAAAAATAATCAGAAAAAAACTATCAATGAGTTAAAAATATCAGAATACACAGACAATGGTCTAATAACTTGGATCTTCTTCCTTTGCGAAGAAGTGAGGAAAGAAGTCCCACCTCTTCTTTGGTAACATACTTGCACTTTATATTAAACAACAACAACAACAACAGCTTCAATTGTTTTTTTTTAATATGTTGTAGTAACCGTATGTATTTGTTTTCTTCGATCTAATTAACTTCATTCTGCATCACTTCATTTAAGTCTTCACCAGTTTCATTATTTCTTACAGCGTAGCAATATTCTAAAACATACCATAACCACAATTTATTTAGCTAATCCTCAACTGAAGGAATGAACCTTCAGTGTTCTGTACCTAGCTCTCTTCTCTTCACCCTCTAAATGATTTCACTTGGTGATTTCATCAGTTCTCATTTATTTAATTACTATTTCTCTGCTGAAGTTCTCAAATCTATCTATCACATCGTTATTTCTCTGTTGACATTCAGTTTTGCATCTCCAACTGCCTTTTCCAATATCTTGAATTAAAATTTCTGTAGATATCTTAAACTCAACATGGCCAAAAGAGAAACCATTATCTTTCTCCCTAGACACTCTTACTATCCCATTCCCTATCATTGTAGAAAGTAATGTCATCCTCTTGTCCCTCAAGTTCCTCAACTGGGTGTTATCCTTAATTTTTTTTAACCCCCACCCCAAGCCAAACTATTGCAAAGACCTATTAGTTTTAGCTTTGCAACATCTCTCAAATACACCCCTTTCTGTCCTCTAACACTTACAACCACTGTACTGTAGGCTCTCATCATCGCACACCTGAAATATTGCACTTTTCTGCTGGTAAGTCTTCCTACCTCAAGTCTCTCACCAGTGTAATTCATTCTCTTTCAAATAGATTTTTATAAAATGCAGGGCAGAACATGTCACTGAATAAATTGCAGTGGCTGGTTGTCAATTCTGGGATCAAATACAAAATCCTCTGTTTGTCATGAAAAGCTATGCAATAATGGAGCACTCTTCTACCTTTCCATATCTTATTTCTCCTTCTTTCCTGTGACATAATGTTTGATTGACATTGGCTTCCTTAGTGTTCCACAAACAAGACACTCCATCTCTCCTATTATATATATTTTCTCAGGATGAGGCTTTTTCAGCCAGGAATGCTATCCTATGTCAACTGCTCCTGCCTTCCCTATATGTACATGTGCATGTATTCTTCTGCATATGTGTATATGTATGTATGTATGTGTGTATATATATATACACACACATATATATGTGTGTGTATGTGTGTGCATGTGCATGTGTATAAATGTGTGCATATGTATGTAATTAAAATTATATATGTATATATAAATATATGTATATGTATGTATATATATGTGTGTATATATATACATTATATATACACACACACATACACACACACATACACACACATATATGTGCTTCTATTTATCACTAAAGTATCAGTACCTGTGCAGATAGCACCTTTCTTCATATGCCCTACATACTTAATTTTTATGTGTATGGTAGTTGAAATTGCTTATTTGTTCAAAGTTATTCTTAAAATAATTGCTGTTACTATATACAGTGTTCTGTTGGTTCTGCTCATTTCACTCTTCATTATTTCATACAAATCTTATCATGTTTTTTCTAAGATCATTGAACTCATAATTTCTTATAGCATAGTAGAGTTACATCAAAATCATATAC
The DNA here is from genome assembly GCF_003287225.1 of Phascolarctos cinereus. NCBI lineage: Eukaryota > Metazoa > Chordata > Mammalia > Diprotodontia > Phascolarctidae > Phascolarctos > Phascolarctos cinereus. The sequence goes on along the minus strand of NW_027556402.1, from coordinate 57,457,418 downwards.
CACAACTTATTTAGCCATTCCCCAAATGATGGGCATACCTGCAATTTTCAGTTTTTTGCCACCACAAAATAAGCTGCTATAAACATTTTTGAACATATATATTCTTTCCCTTTTTCCCTAATCATCTTTGGAATGAGACAAAGTAGTGGTATTGTTGGATCAAAGGGTAGCTTAATAATTCTTTGGGTGTAGTAACAGACAGCTCTCCAAAATGGAGTCCACGATTCCACCAACAATGAATTAGTGTCCCAGTTTTTCCACATCCCCTCCAACATTTGTTGCTTTCCCTTCAAATGTTTTAGCCAATTTGATAGGTACAAAATGATATCTCAATGTTGTTTTAATTTTCATTTCACCAGTCAAAATTATTTAGACATTTTTATATGACTAAGAATTGTTTTGATTCCTTCATTAGAAAAATGCTTTTTTATATCATTTGGCCATGTATCAATGGCGAATGACATGTTTTCTTACAGATTTGATAAAGTTCTTTGTGTAATTTAGATGGGACTTTTATTTAATAAACTGTAATTTTTCCCCAGTTTTCTGATTTCCTTCTGATCTTGGGTACATTTTTATTCCTACAAAAACTTTTTAATTTACTGTAATCAAAATTATCTATTTTACAACTAAATTGGCTATCTCTTCTTTATTCATAAATTGTTCTCCTACTCATAAATCTGATAAGGAGTATGTTCCACATTTTTTTTCATATTTTTTTTTCTAATATCTGTCTTTATATGTAAATCTTGCATCATTGTTGACCTTATCTTGATAAATGGTATAAAATATTGGTCTATGATCATTTTCTGCCATACTGCTTTTCAGTTTTCCCAATATTTTTTACCAAATAATGAATTTTTCCCAAAATCTTGTCTTTACACTTGTCAAATAAAACTTTATTATGTTTATTTGCTTCTGTAAATTGTATGTCAACTGTACCATAATGATCTACCTTTCTACTTTTTTAGCCAATACCAGATAGTTTTTATAAGTACAGCTTTATAATATAATTTAACTCTGGTCCTGCTCAACCTCTTTCCTTTACATGTTTCTTTTTTCATTAGTTCTTCTGGTATTGAATTTTTAGCTAACCTATCTTAACTCCAGTGTCTTTGTTCTATTAATTATTGCTTATTTATTCTGAAAATAGCTTGTTTGTATATTTTTGTTTGCATGCTATCTCCCCAATAGATTTTGAGCTCCTTGAGGGCAGGGACTATTTCTTTGCCTCTTTATATCCTCAGTGTTTAGCATAGTTCCTGGCACACAGAAAGTACTTAATCAATTTTTTAACAATTAATAATAAATTATAAATTGATTGATGAGCACTTATTTTCCTTCTAGTACTTTTTTTAACCACACACGCAAAGTATCGCTATAAATATCTTAACATATAAAAGTTCTTTCTTATTATCAATTACCTCACTGGTGAATACTTCTAGTTAGTGGAATCTCTGGTTCAGAAAGTACATATGTGTATTTTTAGGCCTACTATTTTTATAATTACACATTACTTTTCAAAATTATAATACCAATTTATAGTTCCACCAACAATGTCTTAGTATGCCTATCTTCCCACAACTTCTCCAGCATTGATTATTCCCAACTTTTGTCATATGCCAAATTTGAAAGGCATGAGGTAAAAACTTAGGGTTGTTTTGATTTGCATTATCTTGTTATTTGGAAATTTTTTTCTTAAAATTATTGCTATTTTGCTATCCTCATTTGATAGATATTTGCTTATATTCTTGGACATTCCATACTGGAAGTGCTTCACTTTGTTGTTATTTTTTTCATATTTCCTATCATTTTCCCTACATTACTCTGCTTTTTCAGTGACATTTGCTTAAGTGAAGTCAATTAGTGTCTTAGCATTTTTAGCATGATTTTTTTTTTGGCTAGGCAATGGGGTTATGTGACTTTCCCAAGGTCACACAGCTAGTAAGTGTCAAGTATTTGAGGCCACATTTGAACTCAGGTCCTCCTGATTCTAAAGCCAGAGGTCTATCCACTGTGCCACCTAACTGCCCTCTTTAGTATGATTTTGAACATTGTTTCTTTGTTCTTAATAGATGTTGAATCGTAGAAATGTTTTTAGATCATAAAAGTTCTTTAGATATTGTCCAAACCTCTCATGAGTAACTAGTTCTGAGGTTCACCTTGAGATGTTATAATACTGCTCAGCTGTATGAGTTACATAGTTATTTCATCTGTCCCTGAGTTGTAACGGCTATATTCTCACTCTGAAACTCTGGACTACATTTCCCTGGGGCTCATCCACATGATCTATGCAATTTTTTTTCTTCCTGAAGAGATAGATCAGTCAGTCAAGCTATAAATATTTATGAATGCCTGCTATATGCCAAATACTATACTAACCCCTGGGAATTAAACAACAACAACATAAATAAATAAATAAAAGACAATGTTTACACTCCAGGAACTTGCAGTTTAATTTGGGACTACATACAAAGAAAGCATATTTAACATAATTTAAAATATTAACAGACAGAAGGTCCTAAAATTGATGGGATTTAGGAAAGATTTATTATAAAAGGTAGGATTTTAAGTGTGACTTGAAGGATACCATGAAACCAGGGATTTAGATGAGGTGGGTGAGCATTCAAAAAAAGCTGGATAGCCAGTGTAAATACTTGGAGTTTGGAGAGCAAGTGTCTTCTTCAAAGAACATCAAGGAGGTCAGTCTTACGTAGATGGAAGGCTATATAGAGGGGAGTAAGGTGTAAGAACACTGGAAAAGTGGAGAGGTAGGGCAAGGTATGAAAGGCTTTGACAAACAGAGGATTTTGAATTTGATCCTGTAGGCTGTAGGGAGCCACTGAATTTCAATGAGTAGGAGGCTGATATGGTCAGATCTCTATATTTAGGATGATCACTTTAAGAGCTGAATGGAGGATGGACTGGCATAGGAAGAATTTGCATCATGGAGACCAACAAGCAGGCTATAGAAATAAGCTCGATATAAGGTGATGAAAGCCTGCACCATGTTTATGATAGATTCCGAGAAGAGGTGATGTATAAGAGAATTAGCATGAATACAAAAATGACGGTCCTTAGCAATCTATTGCATAAGGAGGATAAGAGAGACTGAGGAGTCAATGATGACACCAGGGTTGGAAGCATAGTTAACTAGAGGATGTTGGTGCCTTTGAAAGCAGGAGGGAAGTTTTCAAGGAAAAGGTGAAAGTTTATGACTTTAGTTTTTTGATATGTTGAGTGTCAGATGTCTACAGGATGGTTTGAAATGTTAAGTAGGAAGATGGAGAATCAAGATTGGAGTTTGGAAGACAGGTTAGGGCTAGATGATCAGGTAAGAGAGAGAAATTGAATTTGGGGGCAGCTAGGTGGCACAGTGGATAGAGCAATGGCCCTGGATTCAGGAGGACCTGAGTTCAAATCTTATCTCAGACACATAAAACTTACTAGCTGTGTGACCCTGGGCAAGTAATTTAACCCCACTTCCTAAACAACAACAACAGCAACAAAAAAGTGAATCTAAACAAGCTGATGAGATAATCAAGTGAAATAGTATAGCGGAAGAAGAGAAGTGGGCCCAAGAGAAAGCCCTGTGAGACACCAACAATTTTGTGGGCATGACCTGGATGAATGTCTAGCAAATGAGATCAAGAATAAGCAGTCAGATTGGTAGGAAGAGAACCATACAAGATCAGTGTCATGAAAACCTAGAGAAAAGACATTTTCAAAGAGAAAATGGTGGTGGTCATTGTCAAAGGCTTCAGAGGTCAAGGATTAAGATTAAGAGGCGATTGGATTTGGTAATGAAGAGATCATCAGTTTTCAAAAGAATTTGTAGAACCATAGGATTTTTGGAATGGGAAAAAAAGATTTAAAGTTATTTAAAGGGTCCAGCCACCTTATTTTGTCAATGAGACCATGGAACACTAAAGATGGTACTTTACTTGCCTAAGGTGCCACAGCTAAATATGTATAGTAGATATTCTATTAAAATTGAGATAGTTATTTTTCACTATCATCCAACAAAGTGTCTTTTGAAATTCACATCAATCTATTTGTCCACTATTCCATTCTGATCCTTCTCTATACTACCTTTATTCTTGACTTCAGATACTGGTTTAAACACTTCCTATTCTTTGTCCTTTTTTCATTTCAATTTTCATTTTGATGAAATGTCAGTTCTTTACCCTTCTGTAACAGATGTCTTTTCAGAATGGTGATGTACTTTTTCTTTAATTTGCTGGGAATAACATTCATTATACATACTTTTAAGTCCATTTCTCCATTTAAATGGAGAGAAAAAAGTTACCTACCTACTAATAACACTACATAGTTGTCCAGGAAAATAAGAGATAGCACCTTGATTTTGTGAAAGTAAACCAGGATGATAGCCCACATAGCTAATTTTCAGATTTAAAGAGTTGATTATAATTTGAGCTATCATTGCCTTTGGAGTTAAGAAGTGAACTGAAATAAAGACCTAAAGAAGAGAAAACCTAGTTCATTCACAGGGAACATCAGGTCAGATAAATTAGAAATTTTAGGTAGCACTTGGTTTGATAATGGATGTTTTCCTCTTCTCTAAACTTCCAATTACCTCTTTTACTTATAAACAAATTTATGCTTCTCCCTTGTAAATCACTCCAGGTGTACATGTTCTGTGGGTAGGAGAGTTCATTGAATATGAAAGAAAAGAAAGAGGAGGAAGGGGAGAGAATCAGGCAATTAATCACAGTTACAGCAGCAAGAAAAGGAGACTTCAGTAATTAGGAAATGGATCTGCCAGGTCTATGATTACAGGCAGCCAACGAGCTTAAGATACCTTGAAGGTCTGGATGCTCAGTGCTTATTGATGGGTGGAGTGATCTGTGAAGTTTAGAATGCAGTGAAAAGTGAAAGTCCTGAGGCTTAAGGACTAGTTACAAGGAGGAGCTAAGATTCTTGGGAAGCTAATTGGTCAAGGATAGTAAACTTTATAGATCCTCAGCTACAGCCTTCTTTAGATCCACTGTATTTCATCCATGCACCAGGACTGTCATACCATAAAGTACATTATCTTCTAAACTATCTCAACTTGCAAGATCTTTAAATATACTTAAATATTATATCCTTCCACTTTTCCCATTGTGGAAATCTGATGAACATGTTTTACTATCATATTAATGATTTTTATTTCCTTGATTTTCCCTCAGTACTCAGTTTATCAATCCCTGACTTCACTTCCTTCAGATAGAAGAAGAGAAGGAAAGAAGAAATGGAGGGAGGAATTAAAGAAATCAAAGAAACTTTGACTTGAATATGCTAGTCAGTAAGTATTGTCCTAACTCCTTCCATTCTCTGATAAATTATTAGAAGGAATAGTCATTGCTTACTGATTCTATTGTCAATAATTTCTTTGGAATAGACTTCTCTGTGGTTCTCTCAGCTTTTTCTTTTATGTTTTTCCTTCTCTGCAACAGAAAATAAAACACACATACACACAAACAAACAAAAAACAATTCTGAAAAAACTCCCCCTATCTTCACTCTGGTTCTACTACTGATCACTAATACTGGAGGAAATCACACCACAATCACAATAGTGATTGAATGCACTATAAATATGCTTTCTAATTTAAACTATTCAATCCCTCAATGGGGCAAAATAGTCCTATTTATATTTCTATGGGCTGTTCAACATTTTCTTTCTGCTCAAGCATGAATTCCTTCTTTATCAAGTCTCTCTTAGCAGATAAACTTATCTCTTCAGTGACTGGGGTCATAAAATGTAAGTACCTTCTTTTGTACTTCTTATTTCTTGTTTTGCTGAAGTATTCCAGTCCCAGAAGATGAGATAGTTCATACCTTCGGCAAGAAACTTCTGCACCTATGCCTTTGATCCTGCCCTTCTTTGAAGTACTGTTCCACTGTTAACTACTCTAATCTGCAGTATTATCCCTTCTACTGGATCCTTATGCTCCTGCTATAAATATTTTTCAGATATTCTTCAACCTAGAGTCAAACAAAAACACTAGCTGAAGCAGCAACAGCACAGTGAGAACAAAACACATTCTCCTTATTCTTCTAAGGTATAAACTTATAGTCTTGCCCCATATTTTTGTTCAAGGTAACATAGTAAGAAAGAGCAATCCACATTTCTGATTCCATTTTTTATTATCTCTTTACTCAATAAGCTATTGCAAAATCATACCATCACTCCAACTCCTGTAATTATTTCATCATTTTTAAAACCTCTTGTACAAGATCTTGAATTGTATTATAAAGCAACAATCATCAAAATTACTTGGTACTGGCTAATAAATAGAGTGGTGGATCAATGGAATAGGTTTGGTACGTAAGACCCAACAGTCAATGACTATACCAATCCACTATTTGATAAATCCAAAGACTCCAACTTCTGAGATGTTAAAATCTCAACTGCTGGAAAAACTGGAAAAATGTATGTAAGAAAATTGGCATATATCAATATCTTATACTATACTGTGATAAAGTCAAAATGGATACAGGATTTAGATATAAAGATTGATACTATAAGCAAACTAGAAGATCAAGGAATAGTTTACCTTTCAGATCTGTGGAAAAGGGAAGAATTTATGACCAAACAAGAGATAAGAGAGCATTTCAAAATGTAAAATAGATAATTTTGATTACATTAAATTAAAAATCTTTTGCACAAACAAAAACAATGTAACCAAGATTAGAAGGAAAGAAGAAAGCTTGGGAACAATTTTTAAAGGAAGCATCTTTGATAAAGGCCTAATTTCTTAAATATGTAGGGAGCTAAGTCAAACTTATAAGAATGAGTCATTTTATTATTGATCAATGGTGAAAGGATTTGAACAAGCAGTTTTCAGATGAAGAAATTAAAGCTATCTATATTCACATAAACAAATGTTCTAAACCACTATTGATTAGAGAAGAGCAAATCAAAATTATTCTGAAGTACCAAATTACATCCATCAGATTGGCTAACATGACAAAAATGGAAAATGATAAGTAATAGAGAAGATGTGGAAAAATTGGAACACTAATGTATTGCTGGTGGAGTTGTAAACTGATCCAACCATTTTGGAGAGCAATTTTGAACTATGTCGAAAGGGCTATAAAATTGTGCATACCCTTTGACCCAGCAATACCACTTCTAGGTCTGTATCCCAAAGAGATAATAAAAATGGTAAAGGGACCCACATTTACAAAAATATTTAGAGCAGTTCTTGCTGTGGTGGCAAAGAATTGGAAATTGAGGGGATGCTGATCAAGTAAAGAATGACTGAACAAGTTGTGGTACATAAATGTAATGGAATACTATTGTGCTATAAGAAACGATGAGCAGGCTGACTTCTAAAAAACCTGGAAAAACTTACATGAACTGATGCAGAGTGAAGTGAGCAGAACCAGGAGAACACTGTACACAGTAATAGCCATACTGCATGATAACTGACTTCGACAGACTTGGCTCTTCACAGCAATGCAAGAATCTAGACAACTTCAGAAGTCTCATGATGGAAATTGTTATCCATACCCAGAGAAAGAAATATGGAGTCTGAATGCAGATGGAAACATAGTATTTGCTCTCCTTTTTCTTTGTGGTTATGTTTTATTGCTTCATTCTTGTGGTTCCTCCTATTAGTTCTAATCACTCTTTTCATCATGCCTAATGGGAAAATATGCTTAATATGAATGTATAAAGCCTTTATCAGATTCCACACTGTCTTGGGTGGGGAGGAGTGGGAGGTAGAGACAATTTAAATCTCAAAATCTTATGGAAGTGAATGTTGAAAATTAAAAATAAGTAAATTATTAAAAATAAAACAAACAAACAAAGAAAAAAAAACCCTCTTGGGAGTCTTCAATCATTTCACAGGTTGAGGGTTACCCCCTCTTGATTCCTTTCATTTTCTTTTAGATTTTTTAAAATGCTTCTGTTTGTAAATCACACATATTTTTATATATCCAGATAGCTCCATTTGTACCAAATACGTTTCCTAATTACTGCATTAATTTAATTTTTAAACACAGTACTTTTCTCCTGTGTTCAATTTTGCTAAAAGTACTTTGAAGCTATTCTGTTTCCACAGGCTCACTACCCCCAATATCGTTTTCTTATCTACCTGACATATCATGACTAATTTCCTTGAACTTACTTAATCTGTTAATTTCTTTATGTTTATCAGTTTTTGTGCTTTGGAGCTTTCCCCTTTCTCCATCCAGGTAAGTGTATGGTTCGAAATATTTCCTCCATATACTCCATCCCAAATCTCTTAGGTTTAGTAATATTTTGTTTGTGTATGTGTTTGTATGTGTGTCACACCTCATCAGGGAGTTTTCATTTAGCTTATTTTCTACTGTATTTCTATCCATTTACAACTTATTCTGAATTTTATTTATATTTGATCCTTTTTTTTATTCTATCCCACATGAGAGGCAGATCTGAAATCCAGATTTGATCTCCTTATAGATATGGTTCTATCTAACATTCCTTCTTCCTTTGTATTACTTAATAAATTAATTTGTTATGAGACTGTCTCCTTTATCACCTTTCTGGAATTAATTAATAAATAAAGCAGAATAATGTAATAGAAGTTGTACCCTGAGTATATAAAATCAACTGTTCATAAGGTCAGGTAATCTTGTCTCTGGATCTATTCATCTACCTCACCTTCTCCTCTGAGAAATACCAAGAAAACACTATCAATGAACAATCTCAGTCTTTTCCATGGCTTCCAAATAAAATCTGTAATCATGACCTTTCTTTTGAGGTCCAGTTCTGATTTTCTAACTTTTTTATACATATTTATCTGCTTGTCCCTATAACCTTATCAAACTGAAGTTCTATGAAACTGAACAAATAACTACCACCTTAATTCAATTATTCCTTTGAATTTTTCTCCTTCTGTAATGACAATATTATTATTCCCATCAACCAGTCTTGAAACCTAAGTGATTTTTAACTTTATGATCTCAAATTTTTCCCTAAAGTGAAACAGTCTTCAGGAACTACAAGAGCTATCAATTCTATCTTAATAACCTCTCCCATAGTGGTCCTTACTTTTTTACTCCCACATTCAAACTTATCATCTTTTATCTCCACATTTGAATTAGTCCTCTAACTGGTCCTACAACCTCCACTTTTCCACTTCTCCAATTTCTCTTTAATTTGCCAGGTAAAGTCCTAATGCAAGTCATGTAGAATTCCCTCTTCTTGTAATCTCATGATCAAAACTGATTCACTACATTTGACTTGTATACTGGCATATTCATTAATTTGGTTAAATACCAGCTTATCAATGCATTTATTTATTTATTCATTTACTTATTTATTCACTCCTTAATTGATTTTTTAATCAGGACCAGTCATTTTATCCCTGTAGGTGACTCCTAGTGCAGAAAATTCCTCTTTAGTACTTGTTGCCTCAACTGTTTAAGCTGTTTCATCATCTGTAAAGTGATAGGAGAAGGAACTGGTAAACCACTCCAGTATCTTTGCCAAGACAACTGCAAATGAGTTGGACATGACTGAAAAACAACAACAACAACAACAACAACAACAAAGTGAACAGTAACTGCCATTTACTTTGTTAGAGAGTTGCCTGGGTGAACGGAGAGATTGTTGATTTCCAATATTTCTCAGAGGGCATCTTGCAAAGCTGATTGATTGGTTAATTGTTGTCCTTTGTTCTCAAAGAGGATCAAAAGGACATCATTATGTTTCTGTTGAGCCAAATCAAGTCAAGTCAAGTCATGATACAGTGTATCCGACTGTGGTAGCTCAGACTACTACGAGCTCAGAATGTTCTAACATAGGTTGGGCAAAAATAGTCCATGCGAACATTTTGAGTGGTTTCTCTAAATATGCACATCTTGCATCTCTTTTGGGCTAAATCAATTCTGCTTCTCTCACAGAGAGAACATAGCCATACTTGATGAGGGCTAGCCAAGCTGGACAATCCTGTGTCACTGTCTTCTATGTCACACAATTAATTCCAAATGTTTTCAGAGCGACCTGGACAATGTCCTGTTTTTGCTTCTTCACGACACCATGTGAACACTTGCCTTGTATGAGTTCTCCATAAATTTGTCTTTTAGGAAAGTGAATGTCTGGTATTTGGACAACATGGTCCGCTGATCTAAATCGCACTCTCTTTAGTAGAGATTAGATGCTTGGCAGTTTAGTTCAAGAAAAGAACTCAGTGTGTTGTACCTCATCCTATCAGGTAATTTTCAGCATCTTTCTAGGATAATTCAAATGGAAGCAATTCAATTTTCTGCCATGGCACTGGTAAACTGTCCAGGTTTCATAGGCATAAAACAATGAGGTCAACAGCTCTGCAAATCTTCAGTTTGATAGTCAGTCTAATATCTCTTCTCTCCCACACTTTCTTTCAGAGCCTCCCAAACAATGAGGTAGCTCCAGCAATGTTTGAGTCTACCTCATTGTCAATGTGTTCATCCCTAGAAAGTATATTGCCAAGATACATGAACGTATCCACAACATTTAAAACTTCTTCATTTACTGTAACCAATGATTACATATATGGATGGTGTGGTGTTGGCTGGTAGAGAGCTTGTGTTTTCTTGGTGTTAACTGTTAGGCCAAAATTAGCACACACTTCAGAGAATCATCCTACTTTGTTTCCTCTCAGCTTCAGAGGCTGCATTAAGTAATCAATCATCTATGAACAAGAACAACAAAAATAATCATTTACCACCTCTCCTTCTACTCCATTCTTGGCTTGTAGCCTTTTCAAGTTAAGTAATTTTTCATTAGTGCATTAGTTGACCTTGATAATGGTTTATACTCATTGAACATCTGTAACAACAAAGCTATAAACATCAAGCCAAAAAGCATGGGAACAAGCATGCAACCATATTTTACTACCTGGGCAAGCATGCCATCATGAAATTGAGGTACAATACTGACGAACTTCTTTAGGCAACCAAATTTCACATAATTTTCCATAAGCCCTTCATGACTGACAGTATCAAAGGCCTTGTTAATGTGTGCAAGCATTATATACAGATCTCTATTCTGTTCCTGGCATTTCTTCTGAAGTTGTCAGGCAACAAACACCATATGGACCATTCCTCAGCCTTTTCTGGAGTCACATTGGCAGTCAGGTAGATCACCACATTCCAAGTGAAGGATCAGTCAATTAAGAAGGACTATGGTAAAATTCTTGCCAGCATTGACTAAAAGAGAAACCCTCTCCTCCTCACTGTGATTGTCACAGGAAAATATATTTTCTTTACCTTTATAGAAGTGGAAAGTAGAGGTGTCCTTGAACTCCTGTGGGATAACCTCCTCTTAATATATAGGTTGGAAAATTTCAGTCAGCTTTTGTGTGAGCAATGATCCCCATCCCTTTGAAAATCTCAGCTGGAATAGAGTCAGTGCTAGGTGCTTTGCCACAGGAGAGGAGCGTGATGGCTTTGAAAATATTTTCTTCAAGGGAAGAATTTATGACCAAACAAGAGACAGAGAACAGCATGAATTACAGAAAAGATAATTTTGAGTACATTTTTGATTACATTAAATAAGAAAAAAAAATGGTTCTGAAACAAATCCCATGCAACCAAGATTAAAAGGGAAGTAAAAAGTTGGGAAACAATTTTTACAACCAAGATCTCTGATAAAGGCCTCATTTCTAAAATGTATAGAGAACTGAGTCAAATTTTGAAGAATACTAGTCATTCATCCATTTGATAGATGGTCAAAGGATATGAAAAGGAAACTTTCAGTTGAAGAAATTAAAGCTACCCTGATACTATAAGCAAACTGGGAGAACAAGGAATAGTTTGCCTGTCAGATTTGTGGAGAACAGAAGAATTTATGACCAAATAATAGATAGAGAACATTGTGAAATGCAAAATGCATGATTTTGATTATATCAAATTGAAAAGTTTTTGCACAAAGCCAATGCAACCAAGATTAGGAGGAAAGCAGAAAACTGGGAAAGAATTTTTCACAACCAATATCTCTGATAAAGGCCTCATTTCTAAAATATATACAGGAATAAGTCAAATTGATAAGAATACAAGTCATTCCCCCAGTTGAGAAATGGTCAAAGGATATGAACAGGCAGTTTTCAGATAAAGAAATTAAAGCTATTTATAGTCATATAAAAAATTGCTAAATCACTATTGATTAGAGAAATGCAAATCGAAACAACTCTGAGGCAGCACATCACACCTATCAGACTGGCTAACATGACAAAACAGGAAAATGATGAATCTTGGAGAAGATGTAGAAAAATTGGAAAACTAATGTATTGTTGGTGGAGTTGTGAACTCATCCAACAATTTTGGAGAGCAATTTGGAAGTGTGTCCAAAGGGCTATAAAACTGTGCATGCTCTTTGACCCAACAACATCACTTCTAAGGCTGTATCCCAAAGAGATCATAAAATAACATGTACAAAAATATTTATAGTAGTTTTCACTGTGTTGTCAAACAATTGAAAATTGAGCAGATGCCTAATGATTGGGGAATGGCTGAATAAGTTGTGGCATATGAATATAATGGAATACTATTATGGTACAAGAAATGATGAGCAAACAGACTTCAGTGAAACCTTGGACTGATGCTGAGTGATGTAATCAGAACCTGGAGAGTGTTGTACACAGTAACAGCCATATTGTGCAATGACTAACTTTGATAGACTTAGCTCTTCTCAGCAATGCAAGGATCTAAAATATCTCCAAAAGTCTCATGATGGAAAATGCTAGTCACATCCACAGAAAGAACTACGGAGTTTGAATGCAGATTGAAGCATACTATTTGCTCTTTTTTTTTCTTTCTGTTTTGTTTTGTTTCCTCTTTCGGGTGGTTCCTCCTATTGGTTCTAATTCTTCCTTACCACATGATGAATGTGAAAATATGTTTAACAGGAATATATATGTAGAGACTATTTCAGATTGCACATCATCTTGGGGAGGGAGGTGGGAAGAGAGAGGGAGAAAAAATTTTAAATTCCAAAGCTTATAGAAGTAATTGTTGAAAACTAAAAATAATTTATTAAAAAAAGAAAAAGAAATTGAAGCTACCTATAGTCATATGAAAAGTTCTCTAAATCACTATTGATTTGAGAAATGTAAATTAAAACAACACCGAGATGTCACTTCACACCTATCAGATAGGCTAATATGACAAAAAATGATAAATGTTGGAGATGTTGGAAAATTGGAAGGTTAATGCATTTTTGGTGGAATTGTGAACTAACTCAATGATTCTAGAGAGCAATTTGGAACTATGCCCAAAGGGCAATCAAACTCTGAATACCCTTTGATCCAGCAATACCACTAATCCCAAAGGTATCATAAAAAGAGGGAAAAAAGACCCATGTATACCAAAAATATTTATAGTATCTTTTTTGTGGTATCAAAGAATTGGAAATTCTTAGAGAGTGGCTTACCCTTGCATATTTATTTGATTTTAACTTGGAAAAGGGAAAGTGACTTATGAATTATATTGAGAAACCTGAGTGCATGAGGAAGGGAATAAGGGAAGAGGAGGAGGTATATACTTAGATAAAAATACCCAGAGAAATAAGGATATAATAACATCTCCAAAAGGGACAAGTCACATCTTTGACTTTGCCAGGGGATGGGTTTCTGGCCATCTAATGAGATTCGTACATTTGCTAAAGGAAGAAGAGGCTTTTAATATGCTGTGAAATTTTGTTTTCTTGATTTGGTACCTAAGTACTTCCAGTTACTCATCACTATGAGCTCTTTAGAGAAGAAAACAAAACAAAACAAAACAAAACTATACATTACTTTTTGTTTTTATCCCAAGTGCTTAGCACAGTGCTGTCACATAGTAGGAAATTAATAAATGAGTGTTGACTAACTGACTTTGCATTTGAGTGTAGGAACATCTGGTTGCCCCTGGTAATACCAACATTTTTTTATCAATAAGAAGGAACAGAAATTTTAGCCAGTTCATGTGATTCTTTTTGCCCTACTACAGACTGATTATGAAGATGGAAATTTAAAATATGGAACATATGAAATATTGGGGGGAGTAGTCCAGAATGGGTTATGACAGGAGTATTAGGGAAAAGAAGGGAGCTTTTCTAGAGCAGACTGTCACAGGACTGGTAAGGCAGGCAATTTTTGTTTTTATATTTGTTTATTTTGATTTAGAATGAACATGCTATTTAAAATAATATATTACTCTTGTAATATTTAAAAAGTCTCATAGGTAGGAACGGAGATGAAATGTTGGGCTAAGAAAGTGTCAGTTAAGAATTAATGTTCAAAGTGGCTGTGGAAATGTAAGACACTGTGTCTTCTGAGATCAATTTTTATCATGCACCAGAAACCTATAGAATTCAGTAAGTCATTAACAAGATTAACGAATTTAATAAAAACAAATGCACGCTTTTTGTCTGTATTTTATTCAGGGCATTCGAGCTTAAAATTGCATTTTATGATTTTATGACTTAAATTACTTAGCTTTCTCAATTTGCTCATTTTACTTAAATTAAAAAGCATTATACTGATATTTTATGACAAATATGGAAGTGGGATTCTGCATCAGGTGAACTTAAAATAGCAAACAGAAAAGCCCTCGAATAATATTCTGGGTTCAAAATCATTCTTAGCATTTAAACCTTCCAAACACTAACTTGCAATTCGTAGATTACCATATCACATTATTATCAAAGTTCATCGTACTATGCAAATAGAGTAAACATGGATTCTTAGTGCTGTGATACTTTTGTAAAGCTATTAACAACAAGTGGGGGTGGAGTCTGAATGTTCATTCTTGAGACAGTTGTTGTTTGTGATAGTTCAGTTTAGTTTAAAATTTACATGGTTGTTTTATATGTATAAAATCAGACTTCTGGGAGCCAAGATGGTGGAATAAGGTGTAAATTGCTGTAATTTTCCCATCTTCACTGCCATAAAATCATAAAACAGCACCCCAAAACAAACCTGGGACAGCAACCAGCAAAAAGGTGAGGGGAAATAATCTTTGAGCACAAGAAACTTGGAAGATTGGCAGAAAAGTTTTGTTTCACTCATGTAAAAGGGAAGTACAGTCCATGAAATGAAACATTCTAGAAAGCCAGCAATGACCCACCTCAGGAAACCAGTGAGTGATCCTGAGCCCCAGTATGGTGGAGCAGGCAAATGCCAAAACCAGGACCCACATAACTACATGCCTCCACCTAGCCAGGTAATTGGACAGACTACAGCTGTGAGTGATTCAGTGTAGCCCTAGGCAAATAGATATTCTCCCCTAGCCAGACCATCATGTGCTTCAGTGCAGCACTGGGAAAAGGAAGAAACATCGCACCAGACTGAGCTCATGCCAGACACCAGCAGTAGAACCCTGCCTCAGCACTAGCTAAACTACAGTCAACATACTCCCCACAACCTCAGCACAGCACAGTACACAATGGTTCCAGTGAGCCTCAGACCAAAATCAGTGCAGGATCAGATAAATAGCCAGGGCCTGCAGCTCCTGACACAAGATGCCTGAGACAGTGCCCCTTCCACCCCAAGAGCAGAGTTCAAATTTAAATGGAAGGAAAAAGCAAAAAAAAGAAGAAGAAGAAGATGAATAAAAAACAATAATAACGGAAAGAACATGACCATAGAAAGTTATTACAGTAACAGGGAAGGTCAAGAAACAAACTCAGAGGAGGACAACAATATCAAAACATCAGTGGTCAAAACCTCACAGAAAACCAGAAAGGGTTCTCAAGTCCAGAAAGAACTCATGGAAGGGCTCAAAAATGAGCTTAACAAAGATGAAAGAGAGGTAGAATATCAATTTGGAAAAGAAATAAGAGTGTTGCAAGAGAATTGTGAAAAAAAAAAGCCAACAATTTAGAAAAAGAAAACAACTGCTCAAAAAGTAGAATTGGCCAAATGGAAATGGGGACACAAAAATCTACTGAAGAAAATAATTCCTTAAGAAGTACAATTGGCCAAATATAAATGAAAGTACAAAAAATGACTGAGGAAAATTATACCTTAAAAGTTAGAATTGGGCGAGAGGAAGCTAATGACTCTGTGAGACATCATTAATCAATCACACAAATTCAAAACAATAAAAAAATAGAAAAAAGTGTAAAATACTTCATGGGGAAAACAACTAACCTGGAAAATCAATCCAGAAAAGACAATGTCAAAATGACTGGACAACCTGAAAGCCATAAGCAAAAGGAGGACCTGGACAGTCCCTTTCAAGAAATTATGAAGGAAAGTTGCCCTGATGTCCTGGAAGTAGAGGGCAAAAATAGGCATGGAAGGAATGCCCCAATTACCTCAAGAAAGACATCTCAAAATAAAAACTCCAAGGAACATTACAGTAAATTTCAGAACTATTAAGTCAAGTAAAAAAAAAAAACTTTAAGTGTCCAGAAACAAACAATTCAAATATTGTGGCACCACAACACAGGCCTTATCAGCTGCAACATTAAAAGATTGGAGATCATGGAACATAATATTCCAGAAGGTAAAGGAGCTAGGACTGCAACTAAAAAATTACTTTTACAGATAAATTAACTACAATAAAATATCATTAAAGAGAAGGATTTCAACCTTTCATAAGGAGATGAGAATTAAATCAAAGATTTGATATCCAATATCAAAACCCATGAGAATAAATAGGAATAAAGGAAAAAGAAGCATAAGGTATTCAATAGAAATAAACTGCTCACATTTTTAAGATTAAAAAAAATGTATTACAAAGAGTACACCTAGAAGACAGAGATAGAAGTTATGGATCTAAAGTGAATTTGAGGGAATCACATAAAAATATTTAAGAGATGAGAAAGAAGAGTACACTGGGTACAGAAAGAAAGGAAAAGTAGAATAAGATAAATTATTTCACAGAAAGAGGCAAAAAAGACCTATTACAGCAGAGGAAACGATGGGAGGGTGGGTGATGGGCATCATTCATACTTTGTTTTCAACCATATTGTCTCAAAGAGGGAATAATATACACAATCAGTTGAATACATAACTCTATCTTACCTGACAGGGAAGTAGGAAGAGAGGAGATTAAGTAAAAGGTGAGAGGACCGAAAGGAGAGAGAACAGATCAGAGGAAGTGGTAAACAGGAGCAAAATACTGGTGAAGAGGAAAAGGGTGAAAGGAGAGACAGGACAAACAGGAAAGAAGATAGGATGGAGGGAAAGTACATAGTTAGTAGTCATGAATGCATATGGGATGAACTCTCCCATAAAATGGAAGCAGATAGCAGAATGGATAAAAAATGAGAATCCTGCAATATGTTGTTTACAAGAAACACTTTTGAAGCAGACACAAAGAGAGCAAAGGTAAGGGGCTGGAGCAGAATCTATTATGCTTCAGCTGTTGTTTAAAAAAAAATCAGAGGGGAGGCATCCTGATGTCAGGAAAAGGAAAGCAAAAATAGACCTAATTAAAAGAGACAAGGAAAGAAACTACATCTTTCTAAATGGTACCATAAACAATGAAAGATAGCAATACTAAGCATATATGCATTAAAATTCTTAAAGGACAAGTTCAGTGAGTTATATAAAGAAGTAGACAGGGGCAGCTAGGTAGTGCAGTGGATACAGCACTGGCCTTGAAGTCAGGAGGACCTGAGTTCAAATCCGGCCTCAGACCCAACACTTGACACTTACTAGCTGTGTGACCTTGGGCAAGTCACTTAACCCCAATTGCCAAAAAAAAAAAAGGCAAAAAAAAGTAGACAGAAAAATTATATTATTGGGGGACCTTAAATATCTCCTCTCAGAACTTAATACATTCAACTGAAAAATAAATATAAATGAAAACAAGAAGGTAAATAGCATATTTGAAAAGTTGGTTATGACAGACCTTTGAAGAAAACTGAGTGACAACATGAAGGAATATACCTTTTTTCTAAGCAGCAAATGACACATCCACAAAATTGACCATATACTAGGGCATAAAATCCTCAAAATTAAATGTAGAAAGACAAAAAAATTTATATGTATTCTTTTTGAATCAAAATACAAGAAAAATACATTCAACAAAGAACAGCGGAAAGATAGATGAAAATTAATTGGAAAATAAAGTATCTAATCCTAAAGACTGAGTAAAAGAACAAAACATAGAAAAAAATCAATAATTTCATTAAAGAGAATAACTTACCAAATTTTAAAGGATGCAGCCAAAGCAGTACTTGGGGTAAGATATATTTCTCTAAATTCACAATGAATTTAGCATATAACTAAAAGAAAAAAAAATTTAAATAACACATTAAAAAATTCCAAATTGAGTGCTAAATTGGAAATTCTGAAAATTAAAGGTAAGATAAATAAAATTGAAAGGAAAAAAAAAGAAGCAAACAGTAATATAGGTAATCCATTGGTTATTTTGATTAAAAAAAGGAAAGAAAACCAAACATCCAGTATCAAAAAGGAAAGGGTGAAATGACCACCAAAATAGAAGAACATTTAACTAATCATTTGCAAATATTTTGCTCAATTGTACCATTAATCTGACAATGTGAGTGAAATCAATAAATATTTAAATTAAATATATATATGTGTGTATATATATATATATATATATATATATTACACAGATTAATAGATAAGGAAAGAGAATGCCTAAATAACCCCATATTACAAAAACAAATTGAACAAACCATTAATGAACTCCCAAGGGGGAAAAAATTAACCCGAGGCCAGATGGGTTCACAAATGAATTTGACCAAACATTTAAAGAACAGTTAATTCCAAAACTATACAAATTATTTGGAAAAATAGGTGAAGAAAGAGTTCTACCAAATTCTTTTTATGACACAAATATGGTGCTGATACTTAAACCAGAAAGAGATAAAGCAAAGAAAGAAAACTATAGACTATTTTCCATATTGAATATTGGTGCAAAATTTTTGGACAAAATACTAGCAGTGAGATTACAGCAATACATCACCAGAATCACAACAAATCACAATGACTGTAGTAACCTACTCTGTATAAAACCAAAGATGCTAGCCTTTATGTTAAGAATTCACTAATTAATAAAAACTACTGGGAAAACTGGAAAATAATAGGACTCACACTAAGTACAGACCAACACCTTACACCATATACCAAGGTAATGTCAAAATGAGTGCATGACTTAGACATAAAATGTGACACCATAAGGAAATTAAAACAAGGAATAGTATACATGATTGAGCTATAGAGAAGGAAAAAATTCATGATGAAACAAGAGATAGAGAATTTCATGAAATGTAAAATATATAATTTTGATTACATTAAAATTAAAAAAAAAACTTTTGTACAAACGGAGCCAATGACACCAAGATTAGAAGGGAAGCAGAAAGCTAGGAAACAATTTTTACAGCCATTGTCTCTGATAAAGGCCTCATTTTTCAAATATATGGAGAACTGAGTCATATTTATAAGAAATCATTCCTCAATTGATAGTCAAAGGATATTAACAGGAAGTTTTCAGATGAAGAAATCATTGCTATCTACAGGCATAAGAAGAAGTAACCTATATCACTTTTGATTACAGAAATGCACATTAAAACATCTCTGAGTCACTATCTCACACCTATCAGATTAGCTAATATGGCAAAAAAGGATAATAATAAATGTTGGAGAGGATGTGGGAAAATTGGGACACTATTGCACTATTGCAGAGTATTGAACTGATCCAATCATTCTGGAGTGCAATGTGTAATTATGGCCAAAGGGCAACCAAATCATGCATACCCTTTGATCCTACAGTACCACTACTAGATCTGTATCCTAAAGAGATTATAAAGGAGGGAAATGGACTTATATGTCCAAAAAATATTTAGAGGAGCCCTTTTCATGGTGGCAAAATATTGGAAATTGAGGTAATGTAAATCAATTTGGGAAGGGCTGAACAAGCTCTGGTATATGAATGCAAGTGAATACCACTGTTCATTAAGAAATGAACAGGCAGGTTTCAGGAAAACCTGAAATGACTTGGTACCAATTGAGACAAAGGGAAATGAGCAGTACCAGGAAAAAATTGTGCACCGTATCAGCAGAATTATTTGATGATCAACTATGAATGACTCAGCTTTTCTCAGCAACATATATAGACCACAAAATTCCAATCTAATAAAAAAAACAACTAAGGCACTGCTCTGAGCACCATCAGTTTATTAGGGAGAGTGGTGATCCCCAAGCAACTAGATCCACAATCTTCCTGACAGTCAAGGATCCTTCTGCTAGGTCTTTTTTTTTTAATATAAATTTATTTATTTTTAGTTTGCAATATTTACTTCTGCAAGATTTTGAGTTCCAAATTTTCACTCCCCCTTCCCCCTCCCCCCACACCAAGATGGCATGCATTCTGAATATCCCTCCCCTAGTCTGTCCTCTCTTCTATCTCTCCCAACCTTCTCTTATCCCCTTCCCCTTCTATTTTCCTGTAGGGCACCATAGACTTCTGTACTACATTTCTTGTATTTCTTATTTCGCAGTAGCATGTGAAAATAGCGTTTTTAAACATATGTTTTTAAAACTTTAGCTTTCAAATTTTCTCCCTTCCTCCCTCCCAAACCACCCTCATTGAAAAGGCAAGCAACGCAAAATAGTTTATACATGTGCAGTTATGCAAAACACTTCCTTAGTAGACATGTTGTGAAAATCTAACTCTATTTCCCTTAATCCTATCCTGCCCTCCCATTTATTCTATTCTTTCTTTTGGCCCTGTCCCTCATCAGAAGTATTTGCTTCTGATTACCCCCTTTCCCAATCTGTCCTCCTCTCTATCATCCTCCTGCTCTCTTGTCCCCTTCTCCCCCTATTTTCCTGTAGGGTAAGACAGATTTCCATACCCAATTGAATGTGTATGTTATTCCCTCCTTAAGCCAAATCCTATGAGAATAAGATTCACTTATTCCCTCTCACCTTCCCCCATTTCCCTTCCACTGTAAAAGATTTTTCTTTACTGTCTTTTTGTGAGATAATTTACCCCATTCTACCTCTCCCTTTCTTCTTCTCTGAGTACAATCCTCTCTCATCCCTTAGTTTTATTCTCCAGATATGACCCCTTAATCTTCAACTCACTCCGTGCTCTCTATCAATCTATCTATCCATAATTTTTTCCCTCCAACTAACCTAATACTGACAAAGGTCTCACGAGTTATAAATATCGTCTTTCCATGCAGGAATATAAACAGTTCAACCTTAATAAGTCTCTTATGATTTCTCTTTCCTGTTTACCTCTTCATGTTCCACTTGAGTCTTGTATTTGAAAGTCAAATTTTCTATTCATCTCTGGCCTTGTCATCAAGAATGCTTGAAAGTCCTCTATTTCACTGAATTACCATTTTCAGTTTTGCTGGGTAGGTGATTCTTGGTTGTAATACTATGTCCTTTGCCCTCCGGAATATTATATTCATACCCTGCGGTCCTTTAATGTAGAAGATGCTAAATCTTGAGTTATCCTGATTGTTTCCACACTACTTGAATTGTTTCTTTCTGGCAGCTTGTAATATTTTCTCCTTGACCTGGGAACTCTGGGATTTGGCTGCAATATTCCTAGGAGTTTTCCTTTAGGAGGAGATCTGTGTATTCTTTCAATTTCTATTTTGCCCTCTGGTTCTAAAATATTAGGGCAGTTTTCCTTGAGAATTTCTTCAAAGATTATGTCTAAGCTCTTTTTTTGATCATGGCTTTCAGATAGTCCAATAATTTTTAAATTCTCTCTCCTGGACTTATTTTCCCAGTCAGTTGTTTTTCCAATGAGATATTTCACATTATTTTCTTATTTTTCATTCTTTTGGATTTCTTTTACAGTGTCTTGATTTCTCATTAAGTCACTAGCTTCCAATTGCTCTATTCTAATTTTTAAGGAAGCATTTTCTTTGGTAAGATTTTGGACTTCCTTTTCCATTTGGCTAATTTTTTTTGGCCTTTGGCCAATTTTTCTTTGGCTTTTTGGACCTCTTTTGCCATTTGGGTTAGGCTACTTTTTAAGGTGTTATTTTCTTCAGTATTTTTTTGGGTCTCCTTTATCAAGCTGTTGACTTGTTTTTCATGATTTTCTTGCATCCCTCTCATTTCTCTTCCCAGTTTTTCCTCTACTTCTCTTACTTACTTCTCAAAATCCCTTTTGAGCTCTTCCAAGGCCTGGGACTGATTCAAATTTTTCTTGGAGGCTTTGAATGTAGGAGCTTTGACTTTGTTGTCTTCTTCTGGTTGTATATTTTGATCTTCTTTTTCACCAAAGTAATATAATATAGTCTGACTCTTTTTGCACTGTTTGCTCATGATCCCAGCCAATTACTTGAGTTTTAAACTCTTTGTTAAGGTAAGAGTCTGCTTCCAATGTGGAGAATGTACTATCCCAAGCTTTGGGGGTTTGTACACCTGTTTTCAGAGATACTTGTAGGGCCCTGTAAATTTTCAGTTCTTCCAAGGGGGTGTGATAAGGGGTGAGGTGCTTACTTCTTTCCTGGCCTGCGACTAGAAGTACTCCTTTCTGTCCTGTAACTGTGAGGAGGGGCTTCTCCCCACAGCCACTACAAGCTCCAAAAATCCAGCATTCCTCCTCACCCCAGCACCACCACCCAGAACTGTGACCCAGATCTACCCACAGGCAAAGCAAGAGATTCCTGCCTCAGCACTGGCAAAGAGATCCCTGCAGTCCCTCTCAGATTAGCCACTGGATTCCCCCTCAGTCTGTCAGCTGGAAGCAGCTGCCCCCCAGCGCCATGCTGTTGGGGAATGGAGCTGAAACCCCGCCTTCTTTTTTCATCACCTACAGAAACGGACTTCTCCCACTAACCTTCTAAGCTGTCTTTGGCATTGGTGGATTGAGGAGTCTGGAAACCTCCACAGCTGCTGGAGATTCAGTCCTCTCAAGCCTGCTCCAAGTTCCCGGTTGCCTGCGTTCCCACCCTGTGCTCCCAGCCCGGCGCAATACACCTTTCTGATCGATCATCCAGGTTGTCTTGGGCTGGAAATTTGTCTCACTCTGTCTTTTTGTGGGTTCCGCTGTTTCAGAATTTGTTTAGAGCCATTTTTTATGAGTATTTGGAGGGGTTTGGAGGAGAGCTCAAACAAGTCACTGCTTTCACTCCGCCATCTTCGCTCCGCCTATCTAAGCATAGTTTTCCAAGAGTAGTATGGGCTAGTGCTAAAGTGCTAACACAGAAAATTCCTAATTCAAATTAATAGCAGGCCTAACTGATAATAATAAAATATCAATCTATGCTATAAGTCAAAGAAAATCAATATTATCATCCATACATGGTGAACTTATTAGCTGTAATCTATATAATTTATTTTTACAGCATTGATAAAACGATTCTATTCTACTTAATTTACTAATACAATCATGGTCACCAATTAAATCACAATGAACTAAATAAATATTGATTAAATTGTGTAGTGGAATCAAAATTATTTTCTCAATTCCCTCTTTCAATCCTTAAAAGCTCTGTTATTTGCGAGTCACTAAGGTTCTCTATGGGCAATGTAAAATGCCAGAGGAGGCAGTCTGCTGAGACACTAGCGTAACAACAAGGGGGAAAGGGTACAACTTTTGGCATATTGATAAAGTTTCAATGATTAGGTCTGTCTAAATCCCAATATTCCTACTAAAGGAACAAGCTTTGTAGGCTATATAGATAGAATGAGAAGGATCACAGTTTATATAAGCTTCGCAAAGGACTAGTATTCTCTCGTTTAATATTTAAGGAAGCTGTTGAAACTTTTCTTGCAGACAAAAGTGCCATTATAGCGGTGGTATATTACATTCTTGCAAATAATACAGAATGGTAAGGGTGTTGGCTAAGAGTCGCAGTTGTAATATATTGTAATAGTTGGAGCAACAAAAGGGGCTGGTTGTATCATTTGAGTATAGGAAATACCATGGGCTGCTAAAGTAAAAGTAAAGGTGAAAGCAGTGATGAAGTGAATAAAGTGTGAGGCCTGGAGTCAGAAAGACTTATCTTCCTGAGTTCAAATCTGTCCTCAGACACTTGCTGTTTAGCCTTGCGCAAGTCATTTAACCCTGTCTGTCTCATGTTTCTCATCTGTTAAATGAGCTGAAGAAGGAAATGGTAAAGCACTCCAAGACCTCTGCCAAGAAAACCCCAATTGAGATCACAAAGAGATAGATATAATTGAAAATTACTGAATGACAACATAAGGTGGAAGCAGATTGAATGGAGGTATGATACAGTTCAGTGATTGCTCATGTATATGAAGGTAAAGAAGATACAGAAGCCAGAGATGGGGAGGTGCAGCCTCTCCATCAGGTATCTGTGTATCTGCAGATACTTGTGGTAATGATTTAGAAAAGCCAGAGACAAAGTCAACAGGAGCAGTAATGAGGCTATCTTCCTTTTTTCCCCAAAGAGACGATTGTTTAAAACCAACTAAGTACACAAGATGCTCTGCATTTGTGAGGTGTTTGTATAACCCAAGGCACCTACCATTGAGGTAGCACTTCTTCAAGTGACAAGCTGGACAATTTAGTTTGGTAGTCATAGTAACAGTCTAGTGGTTATTGTTGTTACACCCAAGACTGTTCTCATTTTTTTTCTGCAATTTTAGAGAAATACCCACATGTATCACAACACTGGGCCCAATAACAATAAATGTATTGAAACCCACCATGTACCACACAATGACCACGTGTTGAAGGAAGAGTTCCACTGGTCAAAACAAGAAGATTTTGACCCTTGAAGGAGAATCAGCAAGCTGCTGGATTGATGTTTCAGGAGTGTGGTTGGTCAGGCAAAATAAGCAAAAAGGAGGGATGACATAGGCAGAGTCAGGAGGATCAATAGATGAAATGAAGACAGGGCTTTTGCCCTGCTTTAGGTCAGACATGGGTGGCTGGAATAGATGGTCAGGGCAAGAAATAATCAAATTTTGTGAAGACAACAGTTGGCAAATAAAGTCTGTTCTTAGCCTTTCACGAACTTGCAGTGTGTAAATAGAAAGCCTAATATATTCATCTTACTGGAACTTCTACTGGCACATCTAAAGATTCTCACTACTGATGCGAGCAATTAACCTTTTTAGTGGGAATAAAATGAAAGCTCACACCCAAATGAACGCATTTATTTAAAGGGCACACTGAATACCCTGCCCCAGTGAAAAGAGATTCTCAAAAACAATGGAATCATTTTTTTTTTCTCAATGGATGATGGCCAAAAAAAAGAAGCATAAGTTTTAAAGATAAAAATCCCAGAATGATGACTGGCTATGATGTATCCACACACCAGACTGGTGCTGGTATGGGGTATGGGAAATTCAGATCAGAAGTCAGGTAAAGATATAGAAGATGCAAGAGCTAAGGAATCTTGATGAATATTCTACTTTTCCTCTCTCATACCAGAGGTCAAGGTATGCTGTCATTCTATGTCACAGCCAAAAGGCATGAAATATCTCCTGGCAATGGTATTAGATGGATATGAATATTCAGGTAAACAGGAAGTGGGTGTAGCAGAAAGGAGCTAATTGTGTTGAGTGTGTTAGGCTTGCACACTGCCTTCAAAGAGTGGAATAGGCATCATGCGACTAATAATCAAATATTAACAGATTAAAACTGATAAGAAAACATTAATTACCATATGGGTATCTAGAGCAATAGAGTAACACATTGGCCTAAGGATCTACAAAGAAGATATCGAGGTCTTTCCATTATTCCAAAGTTTCCTTAACTATTAGTGCTAAGGCATTTGTCTGATCTTGAAGGGAGCCAATAGAATCATGGATAAGCTGAGCAAAGTGATCAATTTGACTTGTGAGAGAGTTCTTAGATTTCTCTAGAGCTACAGTTAATCTCCCCATCTCTAGCAGTAGGTGGGTGGCAAGCTTAGTTAAGGTAGAGTTTCCCACTGCCTGAACATGGTTTTCCTTAATTAATTTTTTTAGAAGATATAAGTCAAATCTTCTGGCCTTTTCCCTATATCTAGCAGACAAAATTTTTGCAAACACTATTCCACATACCTTTTTTTCTGGCTTCCCTAATTAATAATGCAATTAACACTCAGGGTAGCACATTTAAGAAGATACTTCTTAAGAAGATAACTCTGGTGAAAAAAAATACAACACTTTACAGCTGTCACAAATAAAATCTCCATAGTGATAATCCAAAGCAAAATCTCCACAAACACCACAGGAAAAAAATTGGAGGAAAGGAAGATGTAGAAGTGGCAGGCTGAGTTTCAAGAGAGACTGAAGCATAGACTTGCTCTTCAAAGTCAGATGTGAGAGAGGTGGACAGAGAAGCTCATTGTTCCCTTCAAGTGGGAGGCATCCATAGCTAAAGATATATCTTGACAGGATTATTCTTGGATGGGCTGAAGAGAAGTTACTATTAAAAGTGAAATACCAAATTTAACATGAGCTTAGACAATTAATCTAATTATAGGATGAGCAGGCAGACTTCAGAAAAATCTGGAAGGACTTATATGAACTGATTGCTGAGTGAATTGAGTAGAATGAGGAGAACATTGTTCATAGTAACAGCAATATTGTGCAACGATCAACTTTGATACACTTAGCTCTTCTCAGCAATACAATGATCTAAGACAATTCCAAAAGATTCATGATGGAAAATATTATCCAAATCCAAGAAAGAGCTATGGAGCCTGAATGAAAATTAAAGCATACTATTCTCTCTCTCTCTCTCTCTCTCTCTCTCTCTCTCTCTCTCTCTCTCTCATTCTCTCTCTCTCTTTTGCTTTTTATTTCTCATGTTTTTTCCCCTTTTGTTCTGATTTTTCTTTCACAATATGACTAATGTGGAAATAAATTTAATATGATTGTACATATAAAGTCTATATCAGATTTCTTGTCGTCTCATGAATGGGGGAAGGGAGGGAGAAAAAAATTGAAACTCAAAATTTTATGAAACTGAAATGTTGAAAATTATCTTTGCATATAATTAGAAAAATAAAAATGCTATTAAATGAGGAAAATAATTTTAATCTCATGAATATTCATGATGATTTCACCAGATTTTTTAATGTAAGAACAGCAGGATTGGTTAAATAATGGCACAGCCTTCTCCTTGTTCAACAGTTAAAAAATTTAGTGCCTGTGAGGCACATGTATCCTGAGGTAGTTTTTCAAGTTCACCAGACAGATTCCTGACAGAATCTATCTCCACAGTTGTTCCCGATAAATAAAAAGTATAATCTATAAAAAATATAACCTACACCAAGGTTTACTACAGGATTGCTTTAATATGCCCATATTGTGCTTCTTTTGTATCAATGGTTCCACAATATTTTAAGTGCTTTTTATTTCTCACAATCCTATATAATAGTTCAAAATAGTTGCAATTAGAGTTATATTATCCCACAAGTTCTATAATATCTTAGTTGGAAGAGTTAAAGGAGCCAATATGGCAGAATAAAGGCAGTGACTCCCCTGAGTTCTCCCCCAAAACTCTCCAAATGCCTTTAAATGATGACTCTGATGAAATTCTACAGTGACAGAACCCACAAAAAGATGGAGTGAAACAATTTTCTAGGCCAAGATAACTTATAAGGTTGGCAGGAAAGGTTTGTTGCAACAAGGTGAGAGAAAAGCACAGTCCAGTTCAGGATATACCAACACAGACCTGGCCCCAATAAACCAAGAACAGGTCTCAGAGTGACTGAAACAGTGGCAGCTGTGGTGGTTTCTAGAGGTCTCAGCCCGCATGTGGTAAAGTGATCAGACAAGAGATTTACAGGCTGCTTTTGCTGGAATCCAGAGCAGGACTCTGTTGCATTGTCTACACTTGGATCTGGGTCTTAGTCCTTGGTCTTAGTCCCAGAATAAGGAGGAACACTAGCACAGCACAGCCTGTTACCCCAAGGGAACAGGGACATGGATTACAGTTCTATGGTTGAAAAGAGTGTTTTTGGTCATTCACAAACCAGCACAGCTGCACAGAAAAACTGATGCTTGGGACAGTGCTCACTTTCATTTGGGAAACAGAGCTCCTCTTTAGCATTGGGTAAAAAGTCAAGTATTATGTTGGAAAATGAGGAAAGCACAGGAAAAAAAAAAAACATTGCTGACCAAAGAAAGTTACCATGATTACAAGGAAGCTCACACTCAGAAGAGGACAACGAACTCAAAACTCCTATATCCAAAGCCTCAAATATATATATATAATGTATGAAATGGTCTCAGACCCTGGAAGAGGTCAAAAAAGAATTTAAAAAATCAAGTAAGACAGGAAAAGGAAAATATTAGAAGGGAAATGATATTAATACAAGAAATAATGCAAAGGGACTCTATGGCTTGGTAAAAGAGCCACCAAAAATAATGAAGAAAATAACACATTGAAAAACAGAATAAGCCAAATAGTAAAAGAAGCAAAGAAATTTAATGAAGAGAAGAATACCTTCAAAGAACTGGCCAAATGGAAAAAAATAAAAAATAAACAAAAATTCGCCAAAGAGAACTCCTTAAAAGACAGTGGAGGCAAGAAGTAAGTCACTCTCACCTTCCATTATTGATCTCTAAAAACTCAGAAAATATCCTCCCAGAAAAAAACTCTGGAATAGCTGAGCCAGAAGAAAGATAGGGTGCAGCAGTCTTGTAGTCCAGGAAGCCTGGGGGTTCAATGGGAAAGACCCCTATCACTCTGGGGGAAGTCAAGCAGTACAGGATGGGAGGCATCAAAGCTAGCCAGAGGCAAGCCCCATCCCAGCAAACCAGGGGGAGATCCTGTGCCCCAGGGTGGTGAAGCAGGCAAGCACCAACACTAGGACCTTCCTCGAGTACCTCAGCACAGGCAAGGGAAGTGGTAAACACCAGCTAAGAACCCCCTGGTGCTTCAGCACAACTCCAAGCTGGCAGACATCCTCCAGCAGTGAAACAATCAAATGCTTTAAAGATGCTTGGATAAGCAGACATCCACCAGGGGCTAGACTCCCTACCCTTACTCTGAGAATTCCAGTGCTACTTACCCCAGCTTACCAGGAAAACTGCCAGATCCCTACAGGCTCCAGTTGACAGCATTTGGGAGGTCAGTGCCTTCCACACTCCAGAAAGAGAGCTCAATGTTAAAAGTCAGAAAATAGGCAAACACCATGAGCAGAAAGCAGAAATGGACAATGACCATAGATTCTTTCATTGGGGAAAAGGGAGATTAAAATACAAGTTAAGAAGGGGACAACAGTATCAATATACCCATATCCAGAACCTCAAAGAGGAATATTAACTGTTATGAAGAACTCAAGAAGGATTTTAAAAGTCAAATAAGAGAGGTAGAAGAAAAATTGGGGGGAAAAATGAGAGCTATGCCAGAGATAGTCAATAGCTTGGAAAAGGAAAGATAAAAATTGACTGTGGAAAGCAAGTTCTTAAAAAATATAATCGGCCAAATGGGGGGAAAAAAAGTGGGGGCACTGAAGAAATCAGCTCCCTCAAAAGTAGAATTGGCCAAATGGAAAAGGAGGCACAAACATTAACTGAAGAGAACTCCATATAAAGTAAAATGGGCCAAATGGAAAGGGAGGTAAAAATCTAATAGAAGGAAACAATTTGTTAAAAATTAGAATTGAGCAAGTGGGAGCTACTGACTCTATTAGATATCAAGAATCAGTCAAACAGAAACAAAAGAATTAAAAAAAAATTAAAAATACATCGTTGGTAAAACAATTGAAATGGAAAATAGATCTGGGAGAAACAATTTAAAAATTACTGGTCTACCTGAAAACCATAATGACAAAAAAACCTGGATGGCATTTTCAATATAAATTTATTTATTTTTAGTTTTCAACATTCACTTCCACAAGTTTTTGAGTTCCAAATTTTCACCCCATCTCCCCCCTCCCCCCAACCCAAGATGGCATGCATTCTGAATATCCCTTCCCCTAGTCTGTCCTCTCTCCTATTTCTCCCCCCTTCTCTTATCCCCTTCCCCTTCTATTTTCCTGTAGGGCAGGATAGACTTCTATAATCCATCTCCTGTATTTCTTATTTCCCAGTAGCATGTGAAAACAGTTTTTTAAACATATGTTTTTAAAACTTTAGGTTTCAATTTTTTCTCTTCCTCCCTCCCCACCCACCCTCATTGAAAAGGCAAACAACTCAATATAGGTTATAAATATGCAGTTATGCAAAACACTTCCATAGTACACCTGTTGTGAAAAACTAACTCTATTTCCCTTAATGCTATCCTGCTCTCCCATTCATTCTATTCTTTCTTTTCAACCTGTCCCTCCTCAGAAATACTTCCTTCTGATTACCCCATTTCCCAATCTGCCATCTTCTCTATCATCCCCCTGCTGTCTTTTCCCCTTCTCCCCCTATTTTCCTGTAGGGTAAGACAGATTTCCATACCCAATTGAATGTGTATGTTATTCCCTCCTTAAGCCAAATCCTATGAGAATAAGATTCACTCATTCCCTCTCACTTTCCCCTGCTTCCCCTCCACTGTAAGAGACTTTCCTTTTCTGTTTTTTCTTGTGAAATAATTTACCCTATTATTCCTCTCCCTTTCTTCTTCTCTGAGTATCATCCTCTCTCATCCCTTAATTTTATTCTCCAGATATGACCCCTTAATCTTCAACTCGCCCTGTGCCCTCTATCTATCTATATATACATATATATACTTTTTTAATTCAACTACCCTAATACTGACAAAGTCTCTGTTCCACTTGAGTACTGTATTTGAAAGTCAAATTTTCTATTCAGCTCTGGTCTTTTCATCAGGAGTTCTTGAAAGTCCTCTATTTCACTGAATGACCATTTTTTTTCCCCTGAAGGATTATACTCAGTTTTGCTGGGTAGGTGATTCTTGGTTGTAATCCTATCTCCTTTGCCCTCCAGAATATTATATTCCATGCCCTGCAGTCCTTTAATGTAGAAGCTGCTAAATCTTGTGTTATACTGATTGTGTTTCCACAGTACTTGAATTATTTCTTTCTGGCAGCTTGTAATATTTCCTCCTTCACCTGGGAACTCTGGGATTTGGCTGCAATATTCCTAGGAGTTTTCCTTTGGGGATCTCTTTCAGGAGGAGATGTGTGGATTCTTTCAATTTCTATTTAGCCCTCTGGTTCTAAAATATCAGGGCAGTTTTCCTTGAGAATTTCTTCACAGATAATGTCTAAGCTCTTTTTTTTGATCATGGCTTTCAGATAGTCCAATAATTTTTAAATTGTCTCTCCTGGATCTATTTTCCAGGTTAGTTGTTTTTCCAATGAGATATTTCACATTGTTTTCTAATTTTTCATTCTTTTGGATTTGTTTTACAATGTCTTGATTTCTCATAAAGTCACTAGCTTCCAATTGCTCTATCCTCATTTTTAAGGGAGTATTTTCTTCAGTAATCTTTTGGACTTCCTTTTCCATTTGGCCAATCTTTCTTTTTAGGGCATTTTTCTCCTCATTGGCTTTTTGGACCCCTTTTGCCATTTGGGTTAGGCTATTTTTTATGATGTTATTTCATTCAGTATTTTTTTGGGTCTCCTTTAGCAAGCTGTTGACTTGTTTTTCATGATTTTCTTGCATCACTCTCATTTCTCTTCCCAGGTTTTCCTCTACTCCCCCTTATTTGCTTCTCAAAATCCCTTTTGAGCTCTTCCAAGGCCTGGGACTGATTCATATTTTTCTTGGAGGCTTTGGATGTAGGAGCTTTGACTTTCTTTTCTTCTTCTAGTTGTATGATTTTTATCTTCTTTTTCACCAAAGTAAGATAATATAGTCTGCCTCTTTTTGTGCTGCTTGCTCATGATCCCAGCCAATTATTTGATTTTTAAACTCTTTGTTAAGGTAAGATTCTGCTTCCAATCTGGAGAGTGTACTCTCCCAAGCTTCAGGGGTTTGTATATCTGTTTTCAGAGATACTTGTAGGGCCCTGTAAATTTTTAGTTCTTCCAAGGTGGTATAATAAGGGGCAAGGTCCACAAAAGTCAAGAGTTCAACAGAAAAGTTAATCTTCAAATACAAGACTCAAGAGATACATAAAAAGGTAAATAAGAAAGAAAAAAAACATGGTTTTAATAAGGGTAAAATGTTTACATCCTTACAAAGGAAGATGACACTTGTAACTCTTGAAACTGTTTGGTTATTATAAAATTTTAAAGGTGCATACATAGACAGAGGCTATGGGTATAAGTTGACTTAATTGTGATGATAAAAATTTAATTAAATGGTGAAAAGGGATTGTTCTGGGAGAGAAAGAAAGGAGGGAACAGACATATGAAAATGCACAATAAAGGGAAAGAAGGGAGGGAGATAAACATTGTTGGAAACCTAGTCTAATCAGATTTGTCTCAAAGAGGGAATAACATAATCAGGCATAGAAATCTAACTTTGGAGGGGAAAGGATAAAGAAAATGGAACAGTGGATAGAGAGGAGGGAAGAAGTAGTAATGGTAAAAGGCACGAAAAGGAGTGGGCTGATGGGAATCAGGGCAGACTGAGGGAGTTGATGTTCTAATGCAAAACTCTAGTGAGGAAAGTAAGGAGGAAAGGAGAGAGAAAAGCATAAATAGGGGTGGGAAAATGGATAGAGAGAAAGACACAGACCGTAATCATAAGTGAGTGTGAATGGGATGAACTCTCCCATAAAATGGAAGTGAAAAACAGAATGGATTAGGAACCATAATTCTACAATATGTTATTTAAAAACCTGGATGTATATGTATTGATGCTGAGTGAAATTAGTAGAACCAGGA
This sequence comes from Phascolarctos cinereus, assembly GCF_003287225.1. Lineage (NCBI taxonomy): Eukaryota > Metazoa > Chordata > Mammalia > Diprotodontia > Phascolarctidae > Phascolarctos > Phascolarctos cinereus. Next base: position 57,424,802 of record NW_027556402.1, on the reverse strand, counting down.
GAACACTGTATACAGTAAAAGCCACATTGTTCAACGAATGACTTTGATAGACTTCACTTTTCTCAACAATGCAAGGATTTTGGGCATTTCCAAAAGACTCATGATGGAAAACTCTATCTATATCCAGAAAAAGAATTTTGGAGTCTGAATGCAGACAGAAGCATACTATTTGGTCTCCTTTTCTTTTGTTGTTTTGTTTCTTCTTTCTTGTGGCTCTTCCCATTACTTCTAATTCTTCTTTCCATCATAACTAATGTGAAAATATGTTTCATATGAATATATATCAGATTTCATGCCATCTTGGAGAGTGGAAGGGGAGGGAGGGAGAGAACATTTAAAACTCAAAATCTTATGAAAGGGAATGTTGAAAACTAAAAATAAATTAATTAATTACAAAGTTATAAAAAGAAAAGGAGAATTGGCCAAATGAAAAAGGAGGCACAAAAGCACATTGAAGAAAATATTTTTTGAAAAGTCAGAATTTGATAAGTGGAAGCTAATGACTTCATGAGAAATCAATAAACAATCAAAATAAAATCAGAGGAATGAAAAAAAGAATAAAATTTGAAATATCTCAGTGGAAAAACAACTGACCTGGAAAACACATCCAGGACAGATAACTTAAGAATTATTGGACTACCTGAAAGTCATGATCAAATAAAGAGCCTAGAAGTTATCAAGGAAACTGTCCTTATATATTCTGGAACCAGAGGATAAAATATAAAGTGAAAGAATCCACTGATTACTTCCTAAAAGTGATTCCATCAACAAAAGCATAAAAAAGGTAAACAGGAAATGGAAATCATAAGTGACTCAATATGCTTAAACTGCTTACATTTCTACATGAGAAGATGATATTTGTAACCTTTCTTATTATTAGGACAGTTAGAAGGAGTATATATATACAGAGAGGGTTCTTCTGTGAATTGAATATAGAGATAATATCTAAAAAAAAATTAAGGGGTGAGAGAGAAATGTACTGTAAGCAACAGAAATAGAAAGGGAGAGGTAGAATGGGGCAAATTATCCCACATAAAAGAGAAAAGATGAGGCTTTTACAGTGGAAAGGAAGAGGGGGAGGTTCAGGGGACTGAGTGAACCTTAGTCTCATCAGAATTGAGTCAAAGAGGAAACAAGAAACACACTCGATTGGGTATAGAAATCTATCTCACCTTACAGGAGAGTAGGAGGGGAAGGGAACAAGTAAAGGCAAGGTGTAGAAGGGAGGGTAGTTGGGGGAGAGGCAGTCAGGAGCAAAACACTTTTGAGAAGGGATAGGGTGAAAGGAGAGAGAGAAAACAAAATAAATGGGGGAATAGGATAGAGGGAAATACAGTTAAAAATAGTATCTGTGAAAAAAATTGAAGGATAAAGTCTGATAAAGTCCTATGTCTCAAACATATAGAGAACCAAGTCAAATTTATGAAAATAAATGTCATTCCTCAATGAAAAATGAACAAAAAATACCATCAGTTTTCTGGTGAAGTAATCAAAGCCAAGGCAAGACAAATCCAAGATACTCTACCTCAGACTGATATGACTGAACCTTCAATCTCGGTACCGTATGGTCCCTTTGATGAAGCTGAAGAAAAAGATGGCAGCTATTTTCCTGGCAAATCTTGAATGTGGGTGCCACTAGTAGAAGGTAAACAACATATTGGATTAGGACAGAGTCTTTAAAAACAATCAAATCTAGATCCTGCTGTAAAATTTGACAGATCAGCATTGGACTTTCAACATACCCTTGAGGCAAACACTGTTGATTGTGCCAGGTGAAAGCAAACAGGTACTGTGTGTATGGATGAATGGCTATTTTATTGACCTAGGGAGATCAATAAATCAAAATAGAAGTAGAACTAACATGGTACAGTCCATGATTAGCCAGCTTCAAAAGTTGGGGAAACTGCTATGATTAGCTAAAGGAAATGTCAAACAACCACTACTACTTTGTTAGCAATATTCTGGGACTACAGGCTTGGTCAGTAGGATTCTTGGGTCAAAACATCAGGGCAAGGGAGAAAGGAACCTGTTCTTTTTTAAGCAACGTTTTCAAAAGAGGAGTGGGGTAGTGCTAACACAGCACATTATTAACACAAGTTAACAGCAGGTCTAGTATTAATAAAATATAAATCTATGTGACAATCAAATAAAAGTAATATTATCAGTACATGGTAAATTAATTAATTATAACTTACATAACTTATTCTTACAGCATTAACTAAATCAAACAATTACTTAACTTACTAATATAATCACTGATACCCACTAAATCACATTGAACTGATTAAATACTGACTAAATTCAGTAGAGGTATCAACATCATTTTCACACACGTAACTCAGTGCACTTTTAAGTTTTCGTAGATCAAAATTGCACTTAATTTTGTAATATTCTGTATATGTGTATTACATATACAAGCACATATACACATATATAGTGTTTCCCAAAAGACAGCACAAATAAATAGAGACAGAGAGACAGAGACAGAGATACACAGAGACAGAGAGACAGATGGAGAGCTTATACATGATTGTTTGCAGTTGTCTGCCTCGTTAAATTGTGAACTCCTTTAAGTTAGGTACTTTATTTTGCCTTTCTTTTTAGCTACTTAGTGTAGTGCCTGGAACATATTGGGCACTTAATAAATAATTATCGTCAGAACATCTAATGAAATTAGTTCCATTTTTTTCCATCTGTTCTCACTGTCAAGCACAGCACTTTGGCCTATCATTTTACAAATTTATCGTATTTTACAGAGGATTATTGGGATGATTTGTCAGGGGGGAAGGGAAAGGGTAAGTAACTTATGCAAAGGTCACACAGGTATAGTTGTATGCAGTTGTATTTGCTGTCAATTTACTATTAGTGACAGGGGTATGAAAGATATGATCAATACTACTATAACATTTATTTCAGTTAATTTCTTTACATTTTCCAGAAGAATTGTCAAAGTTTCCACTGTGTTCTTTGATTATGTATTAGAAACTCTGATCTTTGCATGGAACAATTCATCTTCAACCTCTTTACAATGATTGCTAAGGTTCTGTACCATGCTATGTACTAAGGAATAAAGGATCTGAATATATGTTAGCCTTTCTCCACCAGCTCATCTCTGGCTTCATTCCACTTATATTTTACTCTCTTTGATGAATTCTATGTTCTAGTCAAACTGGCGTTCTTTCTTTTCCTCATATATACTTTTGTTGTGACTACTTCTCATGATTGGAATATATTCCCTTATCACTTCTGCCTTTTAGCATCACTTGTTTCCATTAATTCTCCCTTAAAATACCACTTTCTAAATAAATTCTCTCCTGATTCCTCTAGCTGTTACTGCCCTTCCACTAAATAAATTTTTAGTGATTTTGTACATAATTTATATACACACCTAATATATATATATATACATATATATACACACACATACATAAAATGTATATATTTGTGCAAATGCATTTTACGTATATTTACACATATGTGTGTGTGTGTGTATACATACAGAGAGAGACAGAGAGAGAGAATGCATGTCGATTGATAAATTGAATCTGAAACATGAATACTGTTGTGTGTAGGGCAGGTACTCACACTCTTTAAGGCTTACTCATTTCTCTTGTGCCAATCATCTTCAAAAAGTTCTGTATGATTCATTTCAAAACAAGATGAAGAAACAGACAATTTCTCCTATCTTCACTACCTCTCAAGTATCTAAAAATTGTAATTATGTATCAGATATTATTCAATTTCAGTTAGCTCCAAGGTCTAGTATATCAATAACCCAAGCAAAGTAATAACTCAATGAACTAGCAGCAGAAAAAGAAAAAAAATACTTCCTTGATAATAACCCATGCTTACTCAGCAGTCATTTACCACTGCCTCCCATGCTTCCAGTAGTAGGACTGCACAATCTAACACACTGGTCTAAGTCAGGACATACGTTAGGGCATAGGAGAGATATGTGCCTCTCAACTAAATATGTGGGAAGAGTCCAGCATCCATCTAGGAGCAGTTCTGTCCCCTATACTTGACTTATGGCAGAGAAGAGGGTTGGTGAACCTTCAATTGTCCAGAATTGAAGAAGATAGAGATCTAGCCCCATAAAAAGGGTGGGAATCAAAAAAGTAAAAGGGGAAATAAGAAACTATCAAAATACAGTGTGTCTCAAATACTACAGAGCTGTCTCTTGTTCATTAGAAACATTGTCATCCTTGACTTTTCTTACAAAAGCTTTGTGACATAACCCAAATAAAAATAGTCTTTCTCATTGAGTCCATAGAAGCCTAGATCCTTAACAGGATGCAAAGTTATATTTAGCAAATATTCTTCATGAAATTACTTAAAGATATTTTCAAAAAGATGTTTTTTTGTAGTTATTTCATTTGTAGTTTTATCTCCATCTTCCTTATCAAATTCAATTTCAAGTAATATGGCCAACCTCAACCCTCCTGCAAATCTTTGTACAAAACATCATACTCATAGCTCCCATTCTCCACCCTAGACATTCATACTCCCCAAATAATTGCATACACACATACATTCATATGTTATATATGGCTATAATCACACACTCTATAAAAAAGGTTTATGTTGGTACAATGACATATGTGTGTATGTATGATATGTTTAATGTTCTGCAACCACAAAATATTATATAATTTTAAACATGTATATTTCAACAGCATTATAAACCTCGTGTTAAAGAATAAGAATAGCACCAGCAACACAGTCTGTTTTAATGTGAGAGGAATATACATGCAATCAGAAAATATACCAGGGAACATGGTTTCACTAGCAGTATAACTAACCTCATGGAGATAGGGGTTTTCTTAAAATTTTAACCCTGCCCTGAACAGAGAGACCAGCTGGCCATTAAAAACACACTATCAATCTATCTGTCACTAATCACATTTTGGCATGGTGGAAAAAAATTCAAAAAAATCAAGACACTAGATATGCTTTCTGTGCCCTTTGTTCTTTCTAATAGAAAAAAAAAATAATTTAAGCTTTGTTAAGGTTTAGTACGAATTAATGGGTAAATGTTAGGTGAAAATTAATTACGCACTAGGAGCTGGATAAATTAATGTATATCAAATGACTCAAGATACTCTCACAGCTATTATTCATCTTAATTTTAATAAAAGTATACTAGTAAAATAGATAATGCACATCTTTCAATAATGATCCTTATATTTAATGGGCCAAAACTTTTTATTATAGAGTCAGGAGATGCATAGTTACTATCCAAATAGATTATCCAGTATCAAAATCTGTTAAGTATGAACAAATCACCATAAAACATTATCAACTTTAAATCTATCATTTCAGTAAGATGTCACATTGCAAAAGCCACAAAATAACCCCCTACGACCAGTTTCTGGTAAGATAATTTCAAGTGTTTGGTTTTGTTTTTAAGGAAGCAAATAAATAGGCAGAGTCCAAGGTGAAGCCAAGATGACTGACTACAGGTTGCACCAAATTGAACTCTGTCAACATCTCCCTCTAAACAACTTTAAAATAACACCTTAAGTCTAATTTTAAAGGTTTTGCACTAACAAAAACTCAGAGGAAGGCTTTTTATTTTCAGACTTAGAGGACTTAGCAGATCTAAAGGCAAGGTCTGTAACACCAGGGTACACAAGAAGCAGTATTCAAAGACCATCATAACCTAGTGTTTAATAAATCCAAGACACCAGCTTTTAAAGTAAAAACTCACTAATGACAAAAAAAATGCCAGAAAAACTGGTGGACAATAGGACATAAACTAGGTGTAAATCAACATCTCACACCACATATCAAGACAAGTTCAAATTGGGTGCATGATTTAGACATAAAAGGTGAAATCATAAACAAATTAGATGAGCAAGGAAGAGTATACCTGTCAGATCTATGACAAGGGGAAGAATTCATGACCAAACAAGAGATACAGAACATTACAAAATCTAAAATAGATAATTTTGATTATAAAAGTTAAAAAGCTTTTTTGCAAACAAAATCAATGCAACCAAGATTAGAAGGAAAGCAGAAAGATTGAAAACAATCTTTACATCAAGTATATATGACAAAGTCCTCCTTTCTCAAATATATAGAGAAATTAGTCAAATTTGTATGAGTACAAGCCATCCCCCAAATGATAAATGGTCATAGACATGAATAGGAAGTTTTCAAATGAAGAAATCAAAGATATTTATAGGCATATGAAGAAGTGCTCTAAATCACTTTTTATTAGAGAAATGCAAATTCAAGCAACTCTGAGATACCACCTCACATATATCATATTGACTACAATGACAGAAAAGGAAAATGATAGGTGTTGGAGAAGATGTGGGGAAATTGGAACACTAATGCATTGTTGGTGGAGTGGTGAACTAATCCAAATATTCTGGAGAGCAATTTGGAACTATGTCCAAAGGGGCAATCTAACTGTGCATACTATTTGATCCAATAATGCCACTATTAAGTCAGCATCCCAAAGAGATCATAAAAAGGGAGTAGGACTTACACGCGCAAAAAAATATTTAGAGCAGCTCTTTTTATGGAGGCAAAATACTTCAAATTGAGGGAATGCCATTAGTTGGGGAATGGTTGAACAAGCTATTTTATGTGAATGTAATGGATGCTATTTGTGCAATAAAACATGATGAATGGGAAGATTTCAGAAAATGCTTGAAAGTCTCTCTCTCCCTCTTTCTCTTTTTCTGTCTCTATAAATCTCTCATTGCTATCATTCAAATGATAACTTTTTTCATAGCTTCAACAGCATACTATGTACCAAACTCAGTATTGTAAGTCCCAATATTCATGTTCACAATTTTGTGCACTAATTTTCTAACCTCATGTGAATATATTTGTAAAATACTCTCATAATAACCATTGCCTTTTCAATCTCCATTTAACTTACTAAGTAACTAAATACCTTCTAAGACTTCTAAATATGCTTTGAGAATGGCCAATGTCAGTTTTCCCTTGCACCCATTTGTAGAATACTGGGTTACGGGAAATAAAAATACTTTGTGACTGGGCAACTTTGTATCTCATTGTTTTTTTTTCCTCTCTTTATCTTAGAATGTTCAAAGTTCCTTCCACACACACACACATACATATACACACATACGTATGTATACATATATTTGTGGATATATAAACATGTGTTATATGCTAGGTTGAAAAAAAAGTATTGACTTTAGAAATAATTGTATAATAAGATATATGAGTTCATATATGCACATAAACATATATATACATATATACACATACATACTTTCCTTACAAAATATATGTGTACACACACATATATAAAAATATATACGTATATAAATATATATATTTACATGTGCATGTTATTCAATATCTATAAAACTTAGCATCATCTTGCAAAAAAATAAATATGAGGCATAAAATTTTGCTTTACAAATATTTTCCAATGGAATATCTCTTGCTGTTACTCATTCATTTATTTGTGGTTCTATTATTTTTAAACATAAAACAGTGTATGCATTTATAATATATTTTGAGCAATTTGTAAACATGCAACTTATTCATTTTTTTCCTGTATTATATCTATAATTAATACAGTCTAATATGAACTATTTACTGAAACTGAGTTCTCCTTGAACATTTATTAAAATCTAATAAATGTTGCCTGCCTGCAAGTTCATATTTATATATTATTTTGTATGTTTTCCCATAGAAAGTCTGTGAGAAATGTGGTTCATATTTTGTGATTTCCAATTTGTAGATAAAGACAATTGAAGATGAGTGTGAGATTAAATGACCATCATGTTATGACATAGAGAGTAGATGTTGATCAGCATCTGAAAGCCCTAGTGTCTCTTCTATAGCTCCCTGATTTTCCAGTTATGTTTTTAGCACGTTTCAATATTTTGAAGTTTCCTCCAATTAGGCAAAAACAACAAGAAAAAATACAGTGAGACATTTAAAATAAATAGCAAAAAAAAACCCCACCAAAAAATGGGATCAAAAAGGGCAAGAGTGATGAGAAAAATTCAGTTCTTAGAAGAACTCCAAACACTGATATTAAAGGAGCTATCTTTTAAGTGCTGGATCACTATGTGATGACTATTGAAATACCTGGAAGAACTAAAAGGTTAAAAGATCATGACTGATTGTTTTGTCTTCAGCTCCTTACATTCTTAAAAGCTCTTCTGTTCATCTGGAATATAGTTCCTCCACATCACTGCCTCTCAAATACCTTCAGGACTCATTTCCTATACCTTATAAGTCCTCATTACTGATGTACATTCCCTCATCTAGGTATCTTCTATTTCCTTTGTACATGCTGTATCAATCCACTTAATGAAATTTGTTTCTCTGAAGTCAATAACTGTAAATTTTGTTGCTGTTGTTGTTGTTGTTGTTGTTGTTGTTGTTTTAATTCCCAATGTCCAGGGACAGTGACTTTCACAGAATATCTCTTCATGAATGTTTGATGCATTGAATACAACAGAGGAAGTGCCTGAGTAGTACAGAAGTGCCTCAGAGGAACTAAAACAATAGGTAGACATTTAACACCTTGGACAATTCTAATCCATTTCTCTCTCCTTTTTCAATGTTTATTTTTTAACAAATATCTTTTGTTTAATTTGTGGATTAAAACAAGCATTTTCATAGCACAGTACTATAAAAATACAATTCCATATTAAACTATAAATCTACTGTATACAGCTTGCTATTTCTTTCAAATATACACAAAATTGCCATGTATTTTTTTCTTCCCCTCACACTTCTCCCCACCTTACAGATGGCTACCATTAGACACACACATACATGCATACTACATAGACACATACATATGTACATATGTGTGTATATACACATGTGTGTATGTGCAAAATTATTCTGTTCATACTTCGATTGATCAGTTTTTTTTTTCCCCTCTGGATCCAGATAGTCTTTCTTCATACGTTCATTGTAGTTCATTTGGGTACTTACAATAGTCAAAATAACTTATTGACTCAATGTTGTTCTTATAATAACATTGCTATTACTATATATAATGTTCTCTTGGTTCTGCTCATTTCACTCTTCATTATTACAAGAAAGTCATTCCATGTTTTTTTCTAAAACTATTAAGCTAATCATTTCATATACCACAGTAGCATTTCATCACAATTTTATGCCACAGCTTGTTCAACCATTCCCCAATTGATAGGCACCCTTGCAATTTCTACTTCTTTGCCACTAAAAAGAGAGCTGCTATAAACATTTAGACCATTTCCCTCTAATTATTTTTGTAAATAGACCAAGTAGTGGTATTGTTGCATCAAAGGATATAGGCAGTTTAATAATGCTTTGGGAATAATTCCTGATTGCTCTCTAAAATGGTTGGATCAGTTCACAATTCCACCAACAAAGAATTAGTGTTCAATTTTTCACATCTCTTCCAACATTTGCCACTTTCTTTTTCTATCATTTTAGCTAAGCTGGTAAATTTAAAATGATATATCAAGGTTACTTTTATTTGCTTTTCTGTAGTCAATAATGATTTAGAACATTTCTTTATATAACTAAAAATTGCTTTGACTTCTTCTTCCAAAAACTCCCTATGGAGCTTTTTTCAGATGAAAAGAAATTAAAGCTATCTATAATCATAAAAAACACTTTAAATCACTATTGAATAGAAAAATGCAAATTAAAACAACTCTGAGGTACCACCTCAGGCCTATCAGATTGGCTAATATGATGGAAAAGGAAAATGATTAATGTTGGAGAAGATGTGGCAAAATTGGAACATTAATGCATTGCTGGTGGAGTTTGTGGATACATATTCTGGAGAACAATTTAGAATGATGTGCAAAGGACAATCAAACTGTGCATACCCTTTGATCTAGTAATACCACTACTAGGTCTGTATTCTAAAGATATCATTAAAAAGGGAAAAAGACCCACATGTACAAAAATATTGATAGCAGCTTTTTTTTGTGGTGGTAAAGAAATGGAAATTGGGGGAATTCCAATCATTCAGGGAATGGCTAAACAAGTTGTGGTATATGAACATGATGAAATATTACTGTGCTATAAGAAATGATGTATAGGCCAATTTCAGAAAAACCTGGAAAGACTAAGCCTGAGTAAAGTGAGAAGAATCAGGAGAACATTATACACAGTAATAGCAACATTATGTGATGATCACCTATGGTAGACTTAGCTCTTTTCAGCACTACAATGATCCAAGATTACTACAAAAGAGTCATGATGGAAAATGCTATCCACATTTAGAGAAAGAACTATGGAGTAGAAATAGGGATCAAATTATAACATTTTTATTTTTACTTTTTTCACTTTTTATATTTCTTCTTTCATAACTTTTGATTATAGAGTTGGAAAGATAGAGGAAAGAAACAAAAAAGAGAGTACGAGAAAGGGAGAGAGACATAGAGAGAATGATGGGATAATGTTAGAAATTGATGAAGGAGGGAGGAAAGGAGAGTGTAAAAGTGAGAGAGAAAGAGAGAGAGAAAGAGAGAGACAGAGAGACAGACAGACAGACAGAAAGACTGAGAGAGATGATCAATTATATATTAAGTGCTTGCTATGTGCTAGACATTGTGCAAACACTGTGTAAAATGTGTGGAGGCTTGATTACTTACAAAATAAGGCAAAAAAAATAATGTTTACCTATCAGATCACAGGATGGAGTCACCCAGAACTCTTAGGGGTTAAATTTACTGAAAATACATATGTCAGAAACAAACCTTGAATCCAGATATTCCTGGCCTTTAGACTAGTTCTCTCTTCTCTATGATACATTGCCTCTGATTACTGCTGATTATATTAGTAATATTTTTTAAACCATTTCACTTTTCTAGATGTTTGTGTGTTGAATGTTATAAGATTTATATAAATAATTAAGTGCCTAGTTAATAGTGACAGAAATGATCATAAAGGGAGTTTGGATTGGTCTAATTAGCACAGCTGTTCATGGTACATAGTACATATAATTTATGTTAGTACTGCATAACAAATATTAGAATTGTTGGAATTATGAAAGAATTATAATTACAAGTACAACCTCACAGTTTCACAATTAATAAGACTCAACAATAGGGTGCACTGAAGGGATGAGTCATGTCATTTATTTGTCATACAATTATATACTGATTTCAAGTCTCCTCTATTTCAATATGCAATGATTTTAAAATGCTTCTGACACTGAATCTACTTTTGGGTGGTCTTGTTTATTAATGCCACATAAGAGGAGAAGTTAAAGGAAATGTGGGTATTTGACCTGAGAAGAGAAGATGTAGGGGACAGAACATGAAAGAGAGAATGAACTTCTTACGTTTATCTCAAGAGGAAGGGAGATAAGAAGAAGAGTGACTAGGAGTAATAAATCAAAGATGATTGAATACAACTGTAGAAAGTCAGATTAATATTGTATCCACAGAAAAATGTGCTAGTACTATCTCAAGGAGACAAAGAAATTCTTGGTAGAAAGCTAGGCACTGTCACTGGAGATCCTCAAGGAAAGTCCAGATGACTACTTTTCAGATATTCTGTTAAAATAATACTAGTCTATATATGAGTTGGACAAGGTGGTCAATAAAGTTCCACTAGAAAGAAATGATATTAATATATTGTCTTTTTTTTTCTCACTGATTTTTTGAGACCAGGTCTCCCTATCTTGCCCTGGTTGAAATGACAGTTGACATTAAATGTAAGCTTTGTCCTTCTCCATTACCAGCCCAAGCTATTTCACTCCTCCTTAGGTAACATTTATTTGCTGCTTAATGTTTACAAAATGAATAAACTATTATCATATTTTATCTTTTCAATAACCCAGAGAGATTTTTGTTACTGTTATATACATGTACATGTAAGAAAACAGAGGCAGACAAAGACTAAATTAATTCCTTACAGTCACACTGCTAGTAAGTATCTGAGGCCAGATTTGAACTAAGTTTATCCTAATTTCAAGTGTAGCACTCTAGCTATTTCATCAAATAGCTTTCTCCTTAGGTAGCCCTACCCCCTCTCATTGCAGACTTATCACTTTGGTGACAAATTTATTCCAGATGCTGTAAGAACTTTAATCCCAATGCAGCTTGGAATACCTGAACTTAATAGATCCACAAGCCTTAGCCTCTCCAACATCAATGTCCAATTTATGTCCATTTTAATATATAATTACTGTCTATTTTATAGATATCATCTCATAAAGTCCTAATAGGAATTAACTTCATTTTAGAGTTGAGAAAAGAAAATCTCAGAGGGCTGTAACTTCTCCTTTGTCACACAATTAGTTGTCCAAACAGGAAATTGAGTCCAGGTATGTCTTGAAGTTACTTCTAACCTTTTTTCCACTATATGTTGTTGTCTTTTAAGATCAACTTAATTACATATAATTATTTAATGTCTTACAGAACCTTCCCATTTTTAAATATATATTTATATATAATATTTATGTATTAAGAAACATTTAATTATATTACATATAGTGTATATATATACATATATATATAATTAAATGTTTCCTAATTACATTTTTAAAATAGCATTCCTTTAAAAAAATGAGTTCCAAATTTTCTCCCTCCCTTCTACCCTTTCCCCACCAAGCAATATTATATCAACTACACATTTATCACATAAGTATTATAGGGTAGACAGTACAAATATTAATATTCTCATTTTACAAATGAGTAAACTGTCTTGGACTTCCAAGAGCAATGATGGCAGATTACAAAGTAAACCACTGCAACTTTCCCATACTGACCTCCAAACAACCATAAAATAGAGCCCCAAGACAAATGCTGGAACAACAACCAGCAAAAAGATAGAGTGAAGCGGTCTTTGAGCTCAAGAAACTTGGAGGATCAACATGAAAGGTCCTTCTCACTTGAGTGAAAGGAGAATATGATTGAGAACAGGAACATCCAGCAAGCCAGCAGCAAGCCCCACCTCAGCAAAACAGGGGGAGACCCTAAGCTCTCATGTGGTAGAAGAGGCAAATGGCCACACCAGGATGCCCCATGTTCTTTAGCATAACCAAGGAATGAGCAGACACCAGCTCTCAGAACCACCACATGCTTCAATGTAGCCTTGGGCAAATAGGTACTTCTAGGGGTCAGACCTGTATGTGCTTCAGCGCAGCCCAGGCCAAACAGGTAGACAGCAACCATATGGGTGCAATGAAATAGGCAGCTGCCAGCCAGCACTGGCCCCTCCATGCTTCTGCACAGCCCCAGACATATAGGCAGCCTCCAAAGGCCTGGCTACATGTGGATTCAGTGTAGCCATTGGAAAATTCAGAAACACTGCACTGGGTCTCCACACATGCCAGATGTCGCCACTAGGACTCCAGCTCAGCACCAGGTAAGCTGCCAGGTGCCTCAAGCCTCCAGAAGTGCCAGGTAACACCCATCCCACCTTCACAGCACAGCACGAGAAGCTAGGGTCCCCTGTGGGCCTCACGGCAATGTCAGTGCAGCACTGGATAAACAGCCAGGGCCTGTAGCTACTAGCACAAGAAACAAGAAACATTCGCCTCCACCCTGGGAGAAGAGATCAAATTTAGAAAAAGAAAAAGGCAAAAAAAAAAGGGGGGAGCAAGGAAGAACAGAAAAAATGAACAAAAAAGAATTTAACAATAGAAAGTTATTATGGTGACAGGGAAGACCAAGACACAAACTCAAAAGAGTACAATAAGGTCAAAACCCCTATGGGCAAAAACCCCAAAGAAAAATGGGAAGTAGTCTCAAGCAAAGAAACACTCGTGGAAGATTGCAAAAAGGAGATTAAAATCATATAAGAGAGATAGAAGAAAAATTGGGAAAAGAAATGAGTGATGCAAAAGATTATGGGGGGGGAAAGAGACAACAGCTTAGAAAACTGATTAAAAAGTGGAATTTGCCAAACAGAAAAGGAGATACAAAAATCTACTGAAGAAAATAATTACTTAGAGAATATAATTGGCCAACTGGAAAAGAAAGTACCAAAACTACCCGTGGAAAACAGTACTTTAAAAGTTAGAATAGAGCAAGTGGAAGGTAATGACTCTATGACACATCAAGAATCAATCAAACAAATTCAAAAGAATAAAATAAAAGAAGTGGAAAAAACAATTGACTTTGAAAATAGATCCAGGCAAGACAATATCAGAATCACTGGACTACCTGAAAGTCACAATCAAAAGGAGGACCTGGACAGCACCTTTCAAGAAATTACAAAGGAAAACCATCCAGATGTCCAGGAACCAGAGGGCAAAATTTGCATTGAAAGAATCCACCAATCACATCAGGAAAGAGATCTCAAAATAAAACCACAAGGAACATTATAGCCAAATTTCAGAGCTATCACTGCCCACCAAAGTGGTTAGAAAGAAACAACTCAAATATTGGAGAGTCATGATCAGGGTCACACAGGACCTTGCATTTGCAACATTAAACTATCAGAGGTCATGGATCATTATGTTCTGAAGGGCAAAGGAGCCCTTCTACAACCACGAAGCACTTACTCAGCCAAATTAAGCATAATATGGCAAGCGAAAAATGTGCATTAAACAAAATTGAAGGATTTCAAGCCCTCATACAAAGAAGACCAGAGCTAAACCAAAAAGTTGACCTCCAATATCAAAAACAAGAGAAGCATAAAAAAGGGAAAAGGGAAAAGAAACCATAAGGGATTCAATAAAGCTAAACTTTTGCATCTGTACATGGGAAGATGAAACTTCTAACCATATAAATTGTGTCACAAACGGATGGTTGGTCGCTTTCCTTCCTGATCGAACAAGAACAAACCACATTACTTCCCTAGAGTTAATTTTCAGTGTGTCTAACTGTGGCTTATCAGATCAATATGAACTTGGAATGATCTATCACAAGTCATGCACAAATATTCCATGTGAACACTTGGGGTGGATTCTTTAAATTTACACTTGAGCTATTTCAATTTTGCTTTGCTCATAGAGCACACAGCACCTTCTCTGATGTGGCCACGCCATGGTAAGCATACCTGTGACAGTGTCTCCCACATCACACAATCACTTCCAAAGTTCTTTTGCTTTTTGTAATGTTCTCTATTCCCTGTTTGGTCATGAATTCTTCTTTTCTCCATAAATGTGAGAGGCAAACTATTCCTTGCTCTCCCAGTTTGCTTGCATTATCAGCCTTTATATCTAATCATGAACTCATTTTGACTTTATTTTGGTATATGGTGTGTGATTTTGATCTATGCCTAGTTTCTGCACCACTCTTTTCCAGTTTTCCCAGTAGCTTTTGTCAAATTGTCAGCTCTTATCCCAGAAGCTAGGTTCTTTGGGTTTACCAAATAATAGAGTACTATAATCATTGACTACTGTGTCTTGCATACTTAACCTATTCCACTGATCTACCACTCTATTTCTTAGCCAGTACCAAAAAGTTTTTGATGATTGTTGCTTTATAATACAATTTAGGATCTGGCTTCTAGGCCACCTTCCCCTGCATTTATTTTCATTGGTTCCCTTGATTTTCTGGACATTCTATTCTTCCAAATGAATCTTGTTATCATTTTTTTTTCTAACTCTATAAATTTTTTTTGATAATTTATTTGGTATGGCACTGAATAAGTAAATTAGCTTAGGTAGAATTGCCTACCCATAAGCAACTGATGTTTTTCCCCTTATTTAGATCTGAATTTATTTGTGTCAAAAGTGTTTTGTAACTGTGTTCAGATAATACTTGGTTTTGTTTTAGTAGGTAGACTCCCAATTATCTCATAATGTCTGCAGAAACTTTAAAAGGACTTTCTCTTTACATCCCTTGCTGTTTGGGATTTGCTGGTAATATATAGAAATGCCAATGACTTATGTGGGTTTATTTTATAGCCTGCAACTTTGCTAAATTGGTTTATATTTCAAGAAGGTTTTTTTATGTGATTCTCTAGGATTCTCTAAGTATATCATCATGTCATTTGCAATGAGTGACAGTTTTGTTTCTTCTTTGCCTATTCTAATACCTTCTATTTCTTTTTCTTCTCTTATTGTGAAAGCTAACATTTCCAGGATGATATTGAATAATAGTGGTTATAATTGACATCCTTGTTTCATTCCTGATCTTATTGGAAATGCTTCCAGACAAGCAAACCTTTCTAAGGAGGGACAGGGTCAAAAGACAGAATAGAATAAATGGGGGGGTAGGATGAAGGGAAATATAGTTAGTTTTTCACAACATGACTACTATGGAAATGTTTTGCATGACCGCATTTGTATAATGTGTATCAAATTTCTTGCCTTCTCAATGAGGGTGGGTGAGGAGGGAGAAAATTTGGAAGGCAAAGTTTTAAAAGCAAATGTTAAAAAAAGTTTCACATGGAACTGGGAAATAAGATATACAGACAATGGGGTATAGAAATCTACCCTGTCCTATAGGAAAATAGAAGGGGGAAGGAGATAAGAGAAGGGGGGAGAAGATAGAAGGGAGGGCAGATTAGGAGAAGTATTTTTTATTTTTATTATTATTTTTATTTTTTTAACATAGGTTTTTAAAACTTTGGGTTGCAAATTTTCTCCCTTCCTCCTTCCCAACACACCCTCATTGAAAAGGCAGGCATTTCGATACAGGTTATAGATGTGTAGTCATGCAAAACACTTCCATAGTAGTCTTGTTGTGAAAAAACTAAGTGTATTTCCCTTCTTCCTATGCTACCCCTCCACTTATTTTATTCTCTCTTTTAACCCTGTCCCTCCTCAGAAATGTTTGCTTTTGATTATCCCCTCCACCAATCTGCCCTCCCCTCTATCAACCCTCCTGCTCTCTTGTCCCCTTCCCCTCTTATTTTCCTGTAGGGTAAGATAGATTTCCATACCCCACTGTGTATGTTATTCCCTCCTTAAGCCAAATACGAAGAAAATAAGATTCACTCATTCCCTCTCACCTTTCCCCATTTGCCCTCCACTGAAAAAGCCTTTTCTTCTCTATTTCATGTGAGATAATATACCCCATTTTATTTTTCCCTTTCTTCTTCTCCCAGTATAATCCTCTCTCCTCCCTTAATTTTATTTTGCAGATATCACCCCTTCATCTTCAACTCCCTCTGTGCCCTCTATCTATGTATACATACATATAATTTTTTTCCCTCCCACTACATTAATACTGAAAAAGGACTCATGAGTTATAAATATCATCTTTCTGTGCAGGAATGTAAACAGTTTGAACTTAATAAGTCTCTTATGATTTCTCTTTCCTGTTTACCTCTTTTATGTTTCACTTGAGTCTTGTATTTGAAAGTCAAATTTTCTGTTCAGCTCTGGTCTTTTCCTCAGGAAAGCTTGAAAGTACCCTATTTCATTGAATGACCATTTTTCTTTTTTTACCTGAAAGATTATACTCAGTTTTGCTGGGTATACGATTCTTGGTTGTAGTCCTATCTCCTGAATATCATATTCCACGCCCTCCAGACCTTTAATGTAGAAACTGCTAAATCTGATTGTATTTCCACATTATTTGAATTGTTTCTTTCTGGCTGCCTGCAATACCTTCTCCTTGACCTGGAATTTCTGGAATTTGGCTACAATACTCCTAGGAGTTTTCCTTTGGGGATCTCTTTCAGGAGGTGATAGGAGGATTATTTCAATTTCTATTTTGCCCTCTGGTTCTAAAATATCAGGGCAGTTTTCCTTGAGAATTTCTTGAAAGATGATGTCTAGGCTCTTTTTTTGATCATGGCTTTCAGAGAGTCCAATAATTTTTAAGTTCTCTCTCCTGGATCTATTTGGATCTATTTTCCAGGTCAGTTGTTTTTCCAATGAGATATTTCACATTCTTTTCTATTTTTTCATTTTTTTGGATTACTGTTACAGCACCTTTATTTCTCAAATTGTCACTAACTTCCAATTTCTCCGTTCTAATTTTTAAGGAAGTATTTTCTTCAGTAAGCTTTTGGACTTCCTTTTCCATTTGGCCAATTTTTCTTTTTAGGACATTCTTCTCCTCATTGGCTTGTTGGACCTTTTTTGCCATTTGGGTTAGGCTATTTTTTAAGGTGTTATTTTCTTCAGTATTTTTTTGGGTCTCCTTTAGCATCACTCTCAGTTTTTCCTCTACTTCTTTTACTTGCTTCTCAAAATTCTTTTTGAGTTCTTCCATGGCCTGTGACCAAATCATCTTTTTCTTGGAGGCTTTGAATGTAGGAGCTTTGACTTCATTGTCTTCTTCTGGTTGCATGTTTTGATCTTTGTCACCAAAGTAAGATGATGTAGTCTGACACTTTTTGTGCTGCTTTCTCATGATCCTGGACAATTACTTGAGTTATAAACCCTTTGTTAAGGTAGGAGTCTGCTTCCAGTGTGGAGAGCATAGTGTCCCAAGCTTCAGGGGTTTTGTGCAGTTTTTTTCAGAGATACTTCTAGGTACCTGTAAATTTTCAGTTCTTCCAAGGTGCTATGATCAAGGGCAAGGGGTTTACTCCTTTCCTGTCCTGTGCTCTGGCATGTGAGTGACCACAAGCACTCTTTTCCATCTTGGAACTGTAAGGAGGGTTTCCTCTTCACAGCCACTGCTAGCTCCACCACACCAGAACTCCTCCTCACCCCAGGATCACCATCCAGAGTTGTGACCCGGATCGAAGCATAGGCAAAGCAAGAGAATCCTGCACCAACACAGAAATCCCTGCAATCCCCCTTTCATCAGCCACTTGATTCCCTATCAGTCTGTGGGCTGGTAGCTCACGAAGCAGCTACCACCCCGGGGCCAAGCCTTGGAACTGGAGCTGAGACCATCTTGCTTCTGTCTCTCACCACCACAGACACAGACTTTTCCTACTGACCATCTAAGTTGTCCCCCGTGTTCATGGGTTGAGAAGTCTGGAAACTGCCATAGCTGCCCACGATTCAGTCCTCTGAGGCCTGCTCCAGGTTCACTGAGGCCTGTGTACCCACCCAAACTGTGCTCCTCTACCCTCCTGGTGAAATATACTTTTCAGATCAACCATCCAGGCTGTCTTTGGCTGGAAATTTGTTTCACTCTGTCTTTTTGTGGGTTCTGCTGCTTTAGAATTTGTTTAGAGCCATATTTTACCCAGAAGAAAAGGAAATATTTAAATAACCCCATTTAAGAAAAAAAAAGAATGGGCAAGCCATTAATGAACTCCCTAACAAAAAACCTCTGAGGCCAGATGAATTCACAAGCATATTCTTCCAAATATTTAAAGAACAATTAATTCCAATACTCTATCAACATTTTTTGGAAAAATGGGCAAAGAAGGAGTCCTACCAAATTCTTTCTATGGCACAACTATTATGCTGATTCTTACACTGAGAAAAGGCAAAACAGAGAAACAAAATTGCAGACCAATTTCAATGATGAATCTTGATATACAATTTTAAATATAATATTATTAAAGAAATTAAAGCAACTTATCACTAGAATTTATACCAGGAATGGAGGACTGATTCCATGTTAGGAAAGCTCTCAGCATAATTTTTTCATCTATAACAAAATTAACAGAAATCATATGATTATCTCAATAGATGCAGAAAAAGCTTTTGATAAAATATAACACCTATTCCATTAAAAACACTACAGAGCACAGGGATCAATGGAGTTTTCCTTAAAATGATAAGTAACATCTATCTAAAATCATCAACAAGCATTGTATGCAATGAGAATAAGCTAGAAGCTTTTCCAGGAAGATCAGGGATGAAACAAGGGTGTCCATTATCGATTTTGTTATTCAATATTGGACTAGGAATCTTACTTTTGGCAACAGAGAAGATAAAGAAATTGAAGGAATTAGAATAGGCAATGAAGAAATAAAGCTCTCACTATTTGCAGATGATATGATGGGATGGTATGCTTAGAGAGAATTAACAAATAAACTACTTAAAATAATTAACAATTTTAGTAAAGTTGCAGGATACAAAATAAACCCATATAAATCATTAGAATTTATCTGTATTACCAACAGAGTCCAACAGCAAGAGATAGAAAGACAAATTTCATTTAGAGTAACTTTAGACAATATAACATATTTGAGAGTCTACCTGACAAGACAAACCCAGGAACTACATGAAGGCAATTTCAAAACACTTTTCATACAAAGAAAGTTATATCTGAACAATAGGAAAAATATCAGTTGTTCATGGATAGGCTGAGCTAATAAAATAAAAATCACAATTTTACCTAAATTAATTTACTTACTCAGTATCATACCAATCAAAATACCAAGCAAAATATCATTTTGTAGAGCTAGAAAAAATTTAAAAAAAATCTTCTGGAAGAGTAAAAGGTCCAGAATATTACGGGGATTGATGAAAAGAAATGCAAATGAAAGGTGGCCTAGCCATACTAGATTTTAAACTGTATTATAAAGCAGTAATGATCAAAACTACTTGTTATTGGCTGAGAAATAGAGTGATGGATCAGTGGAACAGGTTAGGTACACAAGACACAGCATAGTAATCTACTCTTTGAAAAACCCACAGACTACAGCTCTTGGGATAAGAACTCAGTATTTGACAAAAACTGCTGAGAAAACTGGAAAATAGTATGACAGAAACTAGGCATAGAGCATCATCTCACACCATATGCCAAGATAGGCTAAATGGGTACATGTATTAGACATAAAGGGTGATACCATAATCAAATTTGGAAAGCAAGGAATAGTTTATCTGCCAGATTTATGGAGAATGTAAGAATTTATGACCAAAAAGGGATAGAGAACATTATGAAATATAAAGTGGATAATTTTGATTACATTACATTGAAAAGTTTTTGCACAAACAAAAGCAATACAACCAAGATTAGGAGGGAAGAAGAAAACTGGGGGGAAAAATTTACAACTAGTTTCTCCGATAAGGACCTCATTTCTAAAATATTTAGAGAACTAAGTCAAATTTATATGGATACAAGTCATTCCCCAATTGATAAATGGTCAAAGAATATGAACAGGCAGTTCTCAGATGAAGAAATTAAAGCTCTTTATTGTGATATAAAAAATTAAAGCTGTTTATAGTCATATGAAAAAATTCTCTGTATCAGGATTGATGTGAAAAATTCAAATTAAAATACTCTGAGGTATTACCTCACAACTATCACATTGGCTGATATGGCAGAAGAGAAAAATGATAACTGTTGGAGAATATATGTGAAAATTGAAATACCAATGCATTGTTGTTTCGAGTTATGAACTCATCCAACCGTTCTGGAATGCAATTTGGAACTATGCCCAAAGGGCTAGAAAACTGTCCACACTCTTTGATCTGGCAATACAACTACTATACCTGTATCCCAAGGATATTACAAAAAAAAAAAAGAACCAATATGTACAAAAAATAGTTAATAACAGCTCTTTTTTTGTGGCAAAGAATTAGAAATTGAGGGTTTGCCCATCAATTGGGGAATGGCTGAAAAAAGTTGTAGTATATTAACATTATGGCATACTTTTATTCTATAAGAAATGATAAACTGGTAGATTTTAGGAAAACTTGGAGAGACATGCATGAACTGATTCTAAGTCAAGTGACAAGAACCAGGAGGACATTGTGCAGAGTAACAGCAACATTGTGTAATGATAGCTACAATAGAGTTCTTCTCTTCTCAGCTCTGCTCAGCAATACATTGTCTCAACAGAATTCCAAAAGACTCATGACGGAAAAATGCTATCTACATTCTGAGAAAGAACTATGGAGTGTGAATGTAGATGGAAGCATACTATTTTCATTTTCTTTTTCTTTCTTATTGCTTTCCCCCTTTGTTTGGATTCTCCTTTCATAATATATTGGATTGTTTGTTTGTTATCTTTGGGAGAGGGAAGGGATAAGAGGGAGGGAGAAAAATTTAGAACTCAAAATCTTTCATACTGAGGGTTGAACACTATCTTTATATGTAATTGGGAAAAATATTAATTGCAAAAAAAAGAGTTCATTAGTAATTTTGTAGTGAATATTTTGATGAAATGACGAAGTTTCATCTAGATGCTGCTGGGAGGATCAAGCCCTCCCCCAACATACATTCCCACACATAGGTGCATACAGGGCTTTCACTTTTAGCCTGTCACATGATTTAGTTCACAACTCCCCTCAACACACACACACATACACACACACACAACCCTTCGACTTCAAGCCAGAGAGAACTACTGTTTTGAAAAAATGCCTTAAATTGAATTAAATTATTTTGTATGTCATATAGATGGCTGTCATTTTTTTTAGCTGGCAATTTGAAAATCAACTCCAAGAGCAATTACATTTAAGCTGACACACTCTATGCAGGGTTTTCAATTAAAGTTCCACTTTTCTTAAAAATGAAAAAGTCAAACCAAATCTAAAAGGTAAATTGTGTTTTATAATGAGTTTCTGTATATAGATGTATACAAGCATCAGACTTTTTTATGGCTTCAATGTCTAACCATACTCACTATAAAATTTGAGAGGAAATGTACCATATATAACGAAGGCAAATGAGAGCTGATCTTATTTTATCTGATTTTTTTTTCATTCTTTATTAATGAATCAGTGACTAAATGGGTGAAATTCTGTGTGATTTTGGATATCACCACAGTTTACTCATTCTAATTCATTTTGAAACTTTTATGTTTTAGTTCATAGTACATTTCAAAATTTCATATCTGTAAAGACAAATTGCTTAGAATGAGGAGAAAATGTATCACTGTTATATGATGCATTATATGATATTCAGGATTCTCTTAACAACACAAGAGATAGTATTTAAATGCTTTAGGGATTGCAAAACACTTGCCATACTATCTCTTAAATCCCATACATGCCATGATGATGTAAAAGTTAATTGGACAAAGTAAACTAATTAAAGTTATTGTAACATAACAAACTTTACCCTTTAAAAACATTTAAAAATACCTTGACTGCATCAGGTTTCAAGAGATCTCTCGGTAGTGTGTTGTCCATGTTGTAGGTACAATTTGTGGAAATTCAAGCAGTTACTTTAGTGTTGTGTGGGGAATTAGAAAGCGAAGATGAACTTTCAGAGCTTAGGAGATGAAATAAATAATCTGGGCTCAGCACTAAAAAATATAAAAATTATAGAATGAGCTAGTGATGGAGAGTGAGGGAGAGATGAAATAAAGACTACTTGAAGATGACTTGCCAAGTAAAGAGAAAATTCTGCCTTAGTTTATGACTTTTCAGAGAGCAGAATTAGGACCAACATTTAGAAATTACAGAAAAAAAAATACAAGGTTTATAATGGCTCAAACAATTAAGACTGTTCTTGGGGGAGGGGTGGGGGGAGTGGAGACATGAAATTACTTGGACAAAATCCTTCAATTCCAATCAATAATTTACCACAATTATACTATAAATGTAGTAGGTAACTGATTCAATTTACTGTTCTGTGCACATGACCCACAAATGCTCACTCTGTCTCTCTCTGTCTTACTCTCTCTCTCTCTTTCTCTGTCTCTCTCTCTCTCTCTCTCTCTCTCTCTCTCTCTCTCTCTCCCTCTCTCTCTCTCTCTCCCCCCCCACTTCTCCACTTCTCCTCTTCTTCCAAGGAATCTCCAAAATTAAAAGTCAAAACTCCTTACATGAAAACTTTCCCTTTTTACAGCCCCCTCCACTACTAACACTATCTAGTTCCCCATTCATGCCTTCCTTCCTAAGCCCTAGTTTTATTCTACCCTTTCTCCCACATTCCCTCCCTTTCCCTTGTGGCTTCAGGAGCTCCCAATTCTATTTAAACACTTTCTTTGTACACACTCTAATAAAAAGAGAAAGAAAAAAAAGAATGAGGAGACTTTTTTGAAAGTGTGTAGAAATAGAAGCACTCATTGTTCGTGATACTGGAATTTACAAAATCACTTTTCAGAATAATGTAGCAAGACACACTAAAAGTTACGAAAATAATTGCACTGTTTGATCCAACAATTCCATTATCAGGGATATACTGTGACAGTACAATCAAGAACAAATGAACAAAAACATATTTGCTCAAATATTTTAACAACTATATTTATATAGTTGAAAAATCAAAATAATACCTTGTTGCACCAACAGGGAAATTTTTAAACAAATTAAGTGGCCTTAACATAACAGAAAAAAACATGTAATGGGGTTAGAATGAACAATTATAAGAAACAAAATCTGAAAATACTTTTTAACGAAATGATAAACAGTTTTAAAATGAAAGACCAGAAAAAAAGAAAATTCATTCAAGTTTTAATTACAGGAGAAAAAAATGAATGTCAGTGAATAGAAAAATAAAAGAATGCCAACAGGCAGTAAGAGAGTGGGACTGAAAAAGAAATGAAACTTTATAAATTCTAATTAATTTAATTTTAGCAGTTATTAAGAAAAATGTTATTGCTAGGTAATGTTATTTTTAGAAAATATTTAATTTAATAAAAATATTTTTAAATTATCATATATAAGGCTTCTTTAACATTCTTGCCTTCTTCTTAATGTTACTGAAACCTGCTACCCTTGTACCACCAGATTGCCGTATTCACTACTGGATTTTCTCATTTCCTTCAAATGTTTTCAAGTCCCACTTCATACCTCTTTAACTCCTGTGACCTCAATTCAGTTGTCTTAAGTTACACAAAGTGATGATCATACACTGAGTTTTATCTTATCATCTGCACACTTTACACTTCTGTCATCCACTACTCTGAAATTGTTCTCTGACTACAATGCCAGATCTTTTAATCCCTTCCTGTGCCTTATCCCACTTTTTTAAAAAAAATAATGTATTTTGAATTATCAGCAATCACTTCCATAAGCTTTTGAGTTTTAAATTTTTCCCCCTCCCTCCCCACCTTCTTCCCCAAGAGGGCAAGCAGTCTGATACAGGCTATACATATAAATTCCTATTAAACATATTTTCACATTAGTGATGTTGTAAGTAAGAATTAGAACGAATAGGCAGAATCACCAGAAAGAGGAAACAAAACACAACAGAAGAAAAAAAAATAGCAAATAGTATGCTTCGATCTGCATTCAAATACCATGGTTCTTTCTTTGGATGTGGATAGAATTTTCCATCAGCCTCATCCATCTTAAACCCATTCTTTATTATTTTTCTTTTTTGGTACATATTATATTAATTTTGAGTTCCAAATTGTCTCCCCATCTCTCCCCTGCCCCCACCCCAAGATGTCCTGCATTCTGAATATCCCTTCCCCAAATCTGCCCTCCCTTCTATCACACCACCCCTTTTCTTATCCCCTTACCCTTCTGTTTTCCTATAGGGTGGGATAAACTTCTATATCTCTTTGCTTATATGTCTTATTCCCAGTACCATATAAAATCAATATTTAGCATTCCTTTTTAAAACCCTGAGTCCAACTTCTCTTCCTTCCTCTCTCCCCACCCTCCCTCACTGAAAAGGTAAGCAGTATGATATAGGTTATAAATTTGTAGTCATGCAAAACACTCCCATAATAGTCATGTTGTGAAAGGCTAACTATATTTCCCTCTATCCTATCCTGCCCCCTCTTTTTTCTCTTCTCTTTTTTGACCCTGTGCCTCCTCAGAAGTGTAGGCTTCTGATTACCCCCTCAACCAATCTGCCCTCCCTTCTGTCATCACCTCCTCTCTCATCCCCTTCCTTCTATTTTTTGCATGGTAAGATAGATTTCCATATGCAATGCAGTGTGTATGTTATTATTTCCTTGAGTCAAACCCAATAAGAGTAAGATTCACTCATTCCCTTTCACCTACTCCCTCTTCACATCCAATATAAAAAACTTTTTCTTGCCTCTTTTATGTGAGATAATTTATCCCATTCTACCTCTCCCCTTCTCCTCTCAGTATAATCCTTTTTCACCCATTAATTTTATTTTTTAGATATCATCCCTTCATATTCCACTCACCATATATATATGTATGTATATATATATATATATACATATATATGTACACACACACACACACATATATACACACACATATATCTATATCTATATCTACATCTACATCTATATCTATATCTATATCTATATCTATATCTATATCTATATCTATATCTATATCTATATCTATATCTATATCTATATCTGTGTCTATATCTATATCTATATCTATATCTATATCTATATCTATATCTATATCTATATCTATATCTATATCTATATCTATATCTATATCTATATCTATATCTATATCTATATCTATATCTATCTATATCTATCTATATAGATAGATATATGTATATGTATATTCCTTTCAACTACCCTAATACTGAAAAAAGTCTCATGAGTTACAAATACCATCTTTCCATGCAGGAATGTAAACAGTTCCACCTTAATAAATCCCGTACGATTTCCCTTTCCTGTTCACCTCTTCATGTTTCTCTTGAGTGTATTTGAAAATCAAATTTTCTATTCAGCTCTGATCTCTTCATCAAGAATGCTTGAAAGTCTTCTATTTCACTGAATGTCAATTTCCTGCCCTGAAAGATCATACTCAGTTTTGCTGGGTAGGTGTTGGCTTTAATTTTATCTCCTTTGATCTCCAGAATATCATATTCTTTACATAAAGGATATGTGGCTATCCCTTATCTACATAAGTTATCCAAAGTGATCCTTTAATGTAGAAGCTGTTAAATCTTGTGTTATCCTAATTGTGTTTCTACAATACTTCAATTGTATCTTTCTGTTTACAATATTTTCTTCTTGACCTGGAAACTGTGGAATTTGGCTACAATGTTCTTAGGAGATTTTCTTTAGGGATCTCTTTCATGAAGTGATCAGTGGATTCTTTCCATTTCTATTTTACCTTCTGGTTCTATAATATCAGGGTCATTTTCCTTGATAATTGCTTGAAATATAATGTCTAGGCTCTTTTTTTTTATCACGGCTTTCACAGTCCAATAATTTTAAAATTATCTCTCCTTGATTTATTTTCTAGTTCAGCTGTTTTTCCAGTGAGATATTTCATATTGTCTTCTATTTTTTCATTTTTTTTATAATTCATTGATTTTTCATAGATTCACTAGCTTCCATTTGCTCCATTCTAATTTTTAAGAAATTATTTTCTTCAGTGAGCTTTTGGACCTCATTTTCCATTTGGCTCATTCTGCATTTTAAGGCATTTTTCTCCCCATTGGCTTTTTGGATATCTTTTGCCACTTGGGTTATTCTATTTTTAAGGTATTATTTCCTTCAGCATATTGTGGGTCTTCTTTAGCAAGCTGTTGACTAATTTTTCATCATTTTCTTGCGTAGCTCTCATTTCTCTTCCAAATTTTCCTTCTACTTCTCTTACATTATTTCCCAAACCCTTTTTGAGATCTTCTATGGCCTGAGACAAATTCATATTTTTTGGAGGCTTTAAACATAGGAGGTTTGACTTTGTTGTCTTCTGGTTGTATAGTTTGATCTTTTTTTGTCACCAAAGTAAGAATCTATTGTCTGAGGTTTTTTGGTTTTTTGTTTTAATTTATTTTTTCCCTCTTCTTGCTCATCTTCCCAGAGAGTTACTTGACTTTTTACCTCCTTGTTAAGGTAGGGTTCTGCTTCCACTGCAGAGAGTGTACTCTCCCAAGCTTTAGGGACTTTGTGCAGCTGTTTTCAGAGACACTTCTAGGGCCCTGTAAAATTTCAGTTCTTCCAAGGTGGTATGATCAAAAGAGAGATGTTTATTTCCTGGCCTGTGCTCTGATCTGTGAGTGACCACAAGCATTCTTTTCTGCCTTGGAACTGTGAGGAGAAATCTTTGTTCACTGCCACCACAAGTTTCACCAGCCAATGATTCTTCTAGCCCCAGGGCTGCTACCCAGCACTGGAACCCAGATCCAAGCACAGGTAAAGCAATAGAATCCTGCCTCAGTACCAGCAAAGACATCCAAGTAACACCATTCTGATCAGCCACTAAATCCCCCTATCATCTGTGAGCCAAGAGCTCCAGAAGCAACTGCTGCTGCTGTGGCCACCACCCCAGGCCTGCCCCAGGGCTGAAGCCAGACCACGCTTCTCTCTCATCCATGTCCAACAGATCTTTCCAATTGACCTTCTAAGTTTTCTTTGACATTTGTGTTTTGAGAAGTCTAGAAACTGCCACAGCTTCCCATGATTCAGTCTCCTAAAGTGTGGTCCAGGTTCACTGGGGCCCTGTCTTTGCCTTCATGGTCCATGCTGAACTTCACTCGTCTCCCAGCCTAGTGTAATAGAACTTTCCTGTTAACCATTCAGGTTGTCTTGGGCTGAAAATTTGTTTCACTCTGTCTTTTTGTGGGTTCTGCTTCTCTGAATTTGTTTAGAAGTCATTTTTATAAGTATTTTGAGGGGTTTGAGGGAGACCCCAAGCAAGTCACTGCTTTTACTCCACCATTTTGCCTCAATCCCCCATTCTTCATTCTTAAGGTAACCTTTGTCTACACCATGCCTCCTTACTCTTCTGATACATCTCATCCTATTTGCTTCAGTTTCTTACACTTTTAATTTTGACATAATGGATAAAAAGTCCAACTTCATACTTATATCTAACCTCAAATTCCTTTTCCCTTTGCACTATGCTATTACAAACTCAAAACCTGGATAACCCCCAGCCAATTGACTTCTATGGAACTTCTGTAGGACTGTGGTCTTATTTAAGTCCTGCTGAGTAGTGTTGGATAAAGTCATACAATCACATTAATGGTGTTCACCACAAGTCCTTGTTATCTACTCTCAACTGAGTCCTTATTCTATATAGCATTTTTTTATTCTTCTCTGATTCTCTGTCATGATCAAGTGTCATCTAATTTTTTTTCTTTTCTTCTAAAACAACCTAATGCACCTCTGCCCCTATTCTTCTCAGAATACAGTGCCTCATACTTTAAAAAAATGCTCTTTGTTCTCCCCAAATCCAGAAATCCCTAAACCTAAATCCTCAAGAGCCTCCCCCATTTTATCTTCCTTTGTTCCAATCTCAGAGGGTGAGGTGGTCCTTCCCTCTGCTAATACCTACCCTTCTATGTTTGCCCTTGATGCTAACCCTTGCTGCCTTTTCCAAAGGTTAGCCTGTTTTATCTTCTATTTTTCTACTTTCATTGATCTCCATTTATCAAATTTAATTTTTTATGTCTTTGGAGAGCACTGCCATCTTTCCAGTTACCCACATTAATAACATCTGTGTCATTCTGAAATCTTCATTTTTGCAGCTTTCTTATATACAAAAAGCTGCCAAATCTTATTGAGTCTATCTACCTGGTATCTTTCATATCCATTGCTTTCCATTCCCAGGATTATTTCATTAACTTTTGCCTGTAATAGAAAGGGTGCCAGACTTGGTTTTAGGGAGCTGGGTTCAAATACCAGTTCAGTCACTTGATATAACTAGATGACTTCAAAGAACTATTTTAGTTCTGATTCAGTATGTTTCCTGTCTCTAATCTTACTAAAATTCATTGTCAACACAGTTGTCATATACATATTCCTAAAGCATAGATCTAAGCATGTCACTCCTCTATTCTGTAAGCTGTAATGACTCCTGATTGCCTTTAGGATAGAATACAAATACCTCTGTCTGCTATGTCTAGCAATCTGGCTCCAGCTTATCTTTCCAGAAAAATTTCACATTATCCTTCTTCATTCATTCTACACTTTAGCCTAACTGACCTACTTGCTATTTGCATGTAACTATTTTTTCCCACTTCCATAACTTTGTACAGAATTACCCAAATGCATAAAATTTATTCCTTCTTGAAATCTGCTTATTAAAATCCCTAGAAACCTTCAAGAATCAACACAAGTGTCAGCTCCTACATGGGTGTCTTTGTTATACTCTCACTTCTAAGTTCTCTCCTTCAAATCCTAGCTATCTACAATGTATGTATTTTGAATTTACCTCTCAGACACTTACTAGCGCTGTACTGTTGTGTTCCTGACAATGCAATGTAACTCCATGAACACAGAGACTGTTTCAATTTTGTTTTTTTCATTCTCATTGCGGAATAAGAGTTGGTACTTAGAAATCAGTAATACAGGCTCTATCCATTTTTGCCCCTGGCATATACTTGACTGTATTATTTAACCTCTAAATTACTTCGTCTATAAATTAGAAGGAGAGAAATTGAACACAGAATATAGTGAGGAAAAAATTGGGATTGGCTGAGCTCCAGGGAAATCTTGGAATTTGTTATGAGTGTTCCTCTGATGGTCAGTTTTCCTGGTTTTCTTTAATATTCAAATCCAATACCATCTTCTCTAAGAGTTCTTTTTTGGTCCCTCTAACTTTTTTTAAAATTTATTTAAGCTGTCTTATTTATTAATTTTTAGTTTTCAATATTCACTTCCACAAGATTCTGAGTGCCAAATATTCACCCCTTCTCTCCCTTCCCCCTACCCCAACATGGCGTGCATTCTGAATACTCCTTCCTCTAGTCTGCCCTCCCTTCTGTCTCTCCCCCTCCTTCTCTTATCCACTTCCCCTTATATTTTCCTGCAGGTTAGGATATATTTCTGTACCCCATTTCCTGTATTTCTCATTTCTCAGTTGCATGTGAAAACATTTTTTAAACATGTGTTTTTAAAACTTTGGGTTCCATATTTTCTCCCTTCCTCCCTCCCCACCCACACTCATGGAAAAGACAAGCCACTCAATACAGGTTATACATGTGCAGTTATTCAAAACACTTACATAATAGTCATGTTGTGAAAAACTGTTTCCCTTAATCCTATCCCACTCCCCATTTATTCTATTCTTTCTTTCAACCCCATCCCTCCTCAGAAGTGTCTGCTTCTGATTACCCTCTCTCCAAATCTGCACTTCCCTCTATCATCTCCCTGCTCTCTTGTCACCTTCCCCTCCTATCTTCCTGTAGAATAAGATAGAGTTCCACAGCCAATTGAGTGTGTATGTTATTCCCTCCTTAAGCCAAATCTGATTAGAATAAGATTCACTCATTCCCTCTCACCTTCCCCCATTTCCCCTTCACTGTAAGAGTTTTTTCTTTTCTGTTTTATGTGAGATAATTTACCCCATTTTACACCTCCATTTCTCCTTCTCCCAGTACAATCTTCTCTCACCCCTTAATTTTATTCTCCAGATATCATCCCTTCATCTTCAACTCACCCTGTGCCTTCTTTCTTTCTTTCTTTCTTTCTTTCTTTCTTTCTTTCTTTCTTTCTTTCTTTCTTTCTTTCTTTCTTTCTTTCTTTCTTTCTTTCTTTCTTTCTTTCTTTCTTTCTTTCTTTCATCTACCTATCCATCTATCTATATACATACATATAATTTTTTCCCTCCAACTACCCTAATACTGACAAAGGTCTCATGACTTACAAATATCATCTTTCCATGCAGGAATGTAAACAGTTCAACCTTAATAAGTCTCTTATAATTTCTCTTTCCTGTTTACCTCTCATGTTCCACTTGAGTCCTGTATTTGAAAGTCAAATTTTCTATTCAACTCTGGTCTTTTCATCAAGAATGCTTGAAAGTCCTCTATTTCACTGAATAAACATTTTTCCCCTAAAGGATTATACTCAGTTTTGCTGGGTAGGTGATTCTTGGTTGTAATCCTATCTCCTTCACCTTCTGGAATATTATATTGCATGCCCTGAAGTCCCTTAACATAGAAGCTGCTAAAACTTGTGCTATCCTGATTGTGTTTCCACAATACTTGAATTGTTTCTTTCTGGCTGCTTGCAATATTTTCTCCTTTGCCTGGGAACTCTGGAATTTGGCTACAATATTCCTAGAAGTTTTCCTGTGGCGATCTCTTTCAGGAGAAGATCAGTGGATTCTTTCAATTTCTATTTTGCTGTCTGGTTCTAAAATATTAGAGAAGTTTTACTGGGTAATTTCTTGAAAAATGATGATGTATAGGGGTTTTTTTTGATCATGAATTTCACACAGGTTTTAATTTTTAAATTCTCTCTCTTGGATCTATTTTCCAGGTCAGTTGTTTGTCCAATGAGATGTTTCTCTTTGTTTCTTTTTTTGATTTTTCATTCTTTTGGATTTGTTTTAAAGTGTCATATTTTCTCATTAAGTCACTAGCTTCCAATTGTTCCATTCTAATTTTTAAGGAAGTATTTTCTCTTACTTTTAATGTCCTCTCCTTTCAGATTACTTCCATTCTCTCTCTCTCTCTCCCTCTTCTTTCTCTCTGTCTATGAATGCGTGTATGTATTCTTTGCAAATAGTAACTACTTAATAAATACTATGTAAATGAACAATTGATACCTATAGTTAGTGAAAAATTAATCTTTGACTTTATTATTAAACACAGAAGACCCACCAGAGGTTAATACGAAGCAGTGCTGATTTTAGATACTTGATAATCTGCAAAATCAGAAACTGTATCAATTTATCCTTGAGGGTGAAACATATCAGAACTCTGTACATATGATCATTAAAAAAAAAAGAACATTCAACACTTAATTTTTTTAAATGAATTGCATTAAATTTATAAGTTGAAAAGAATCCTACTGTTTCTAATTTTTAAAAAATAAATCGCAGTAGCAATCAAAAAAGCCTAAATTAAAGAAAATCATTTTTCAGGACTTTGTCTGCATCTATATTGTAAAGCACCAGAATTTTTAAGATTTTGTAATTTCCTGAGAACTGTCATTCTCAGAAAATATTCCCCGAAGATAAGTCCCTGATAGGAAAGGAAAGTAGGGTATAAGTCTCATTTGCTTGTTAATATGCAAACATGAGATCTCTTATGCAAGGCACTGATGGTTGTTAGAAACTAAATGGCCCCCACTTTATTTGATCTCTTAGTATGTATTAGAATTGCCAATATGACCTAAATAAATGAATTAATTATTTACTTAATAGTTCTTCCCTGTGTAATGCAAGCATTTGCCACAGATTAAAAACTCTTGAGTTTTCTGCGTAAAAATTAGCTTACATGTACACGTAGGAAGGAATTGCAGTTTAAATCTCTCAAAGGGAGTGAGAGTTTGGACGTTGTAGCAGAGATTTAGAGCTAGTGGATTCATTCATTCAATAAACATTTAAGTGCTTCTATGAACTAGGCACTGTGCTAAGTACTGGGGATGCAAAAAGAGACAAAAACCGGTCCCTTTCCCACTAAGATCATAATGTAAAGACAACATATAAACAAATACATACAAAGTAATTTATATATAAGATAAATAGAAGTTAGTTGAAAGAAGGAAAGCACTGGAATTGAGACGAGTCAGGAAAGGCAAAAGTAGAAGGTAACATTTTAGTTGGAACTTAAAGGAAGTAAGAGAGGCCAGTAGTTAGAGTTGAAGAGGAAGAGCATGCAAGATAAGGGGAAAGCCATAGGAGATACCAGGAGCTGAGAGAGATAGAGTGCCTTATTCATGGAACAGCCAGAAGCAAATGTCACTGGATTGAAGAGTATGTGCCAGGGATTAAGATTGTAAAAATACTGGAAAGGCAGAAAAGGACTGACTATAGGGCTTTTAAATATCAGAGTATTTTGTATTAATCCTGCAGGCAACAGGAAACCCCTGGAGTTTAATAATCAGATCTGCATTTTAGGAAAATCACTTTATAGGCTGCATGGAGAATGATATGGAGTGGGAAGAGGCTGGAGGCAGTCATACTCATGGGTAATAAAGTAATGAGGTGATGAGGGCCTGCGCTAGAGTATGGGTAGTAGCAGAGGAGGGTATATTTGAAAGATTCTATAAAGGTGAAATCAATAGGCCTAGCAACAAATTGGGTATCACAGGGTGACAGATATTAAGGAACTCAAGATGACACCAAGTTTGTGAAGCTGAGGGATGGGGAAGATGGTATTGCCCTCCAAATTAATAGTTATGGTAGGACTGAGGGAGAGATTAGTTTAGTAAAAGATAATTAGTTCTACTTTGGACATGTTGAATTTAAGGTTTCTCCTGGATATTCAGTTTGATATGTCTGAAAAGTATAGGTAGGAAGAAAACCAGGAGGCAGCAGTGTCCCAAAAAACCTAGAGAAAAGAGAAATAATAAGATGGGAGAGTGATCAGCAGTGTTGTAGGCTGCAGAGATCAAGGAGGATGAAGATTGAGAAAAAGCCATTGGATTGGCAACTAAGAGATCATTCATAACTTTTTAGGAGAAATGTTGGTGGGATGATGAAATTGATAGCTAAATTATAAGTGATTAATAAGAGAGTTGTTACTTAACCTTGTTTGTCTCAATTTCTCATTTGTAAAAATGAGTTGCAGAAATAAATGGAAAACCACTCCAGTATCTTTGCCAAGAAAATTCCAAATGAGATCACATAGATTTGGACAGAACCAAAAAAACAACTGTACAACAACTGAACAAGAGGAGAAAAAGCGCTGTCTGCTGGTTCACTTCTTGGTAAGGGTAGATTTAATGTCAGATCCTCATTTATAGGGTCATTTTGTCAGCTCATCCAGGTTTGATTGGCTTTGGGGAAAATGATTTATATGAACACCAAACAGAATAGCATTGAAGCGTAGAAAGATTGTTACTCAATATTCAGAATATCTGAATTCAAATCCTGCTTCTTATAATTATGATCTCTGCGTCTTTTAAATCACTTAATGTCCTTGTTGAAGAGGTGGTTTATACAGCCCCTGTATTCCCTTTCATCTTTAGATCTATGATGCTGTAAGTAACTGATTTATATCTCTGAGAACAACATTATTAATTCAAATAAGAAAATCTTTCCATCAGGATAACCAACACTCAGAATTGAACTTTCTTTAATGACATTTTCATCAACCATGATAGACCATGAAAGAATCTCCTACTTTAAATTTATTTTTGCCTAGATAATTAGCATCATTCATTAGAATTTCAGAGAGTTCTCCCCTACAAAGGGCTTGATATGAGCCAAAAATCTTAGTAAACAAAGATTTTAATTAAAATATTTATTTTTGCAAATTTTTTTATAAATTCCAATATTACCTCATCTGTTTTGCTAGGTACTTTTTCAATTGATGTCTTTTTTTTTTCTGATGACTTAAATCCTTTTTCTAAGAATCCTTAGTTTTAGGACTTCCTTAAGTTCCTACATCTTAGCAACTTTATAGTAATTTATAGTAACACTTCTTAATTAAGTTCCCAGCTTCTCTGCATTAACTCCTTAGTGCCTACCATCTCCAATTCTTTGACTAACCAAAGAGATATACCTTTTTTTGGGGGGAAGGAGGGTGAGAAGGAGGGTGTACTTTCTTTTCGGAATCAGGTAGGAATCTTTGCTTGCAAAGGAAAATGATAAAAGACAAATTTGCTAAACATTTACTAAAGGAATAATTATACTCAAATGTAATTTTGCAGAGAAATAGCTAAAGTACTTAGCACTAAAGTACTAAGGAGAAAGCCTTTTCCTCAAAAATTCCTCAAAAAAACCCATTGGAAACAGCAAGTTATTATGAGTTGTATATTAAGCATGGAAATTTACAGTTATTGTAATTATTTACCTTTAATTTCACAGCAAACGTGTAAGGTCTTGTGCAAAGTACTAGACATTTCAAGCTGTTTAATGAATCAACCAATATTCTTTCATTAACTGCCAAGTTTGTGCCAGGTATAAAAAGAAGAAAAAAGATAGTCCCTACCTTAAAGGAACTTACAATCTAATGGGGAAGACAACATGCAAACAAATACACACACACACACACACACACACACACACACACACACACACACAAATATGTGTTATAAATAGATGTCATATCTCTATATAAGTCTATCTCTAACTCTATCTGAAAAACAGGAAATAATTAACCTAGGTAAGGCAATAGAATTAAGAAAATTTCAGGAATCCTTCCAGTAAAAGAAAACATTTCACTTGGGATTGAAAGGAAGTTAGGGGTGTCAATAGGCATAGAGGAATAGGAAGAAAATTCCAGGCATGAAGGACAACCAAAGAAATGCTGGCCCTGAAAGATGAATAATCAGATGAGAATCCAAGTAAGTATGATATATAGTAGATTAAGTAAAGGCAAAATAAAGCGCCCAATGGAGAATAGTAAGAACATGTGAGTCTCAGCTAGGTAGCACAGTGGATGAAACTCAGAGCTTAGAGGAAGGAAGATGCATTAGTGTTCCAATTTTCCCACATTTTCTTCATCATTTATCACTTTCTTGTTTTGTCATGTTGGCCAATCTGATAGGTGTAATGTGATACCTCTAAGTTGTTTTGATTTGCATTTCTCTAATCAATAGATCAAATCTCAGACACTTACCAGCAGTATTACCCCAGCATTGTCACTTAACTTTGCTTGCCTCAGTTTCCTCCTTTGTAAAATGAGCTAGAGAAGGAAATGGCAAGCTACACAAGCATCTTTGTAAAGAAAACCCCCAAAGGGGTCATGAAGACTCAGACATGAATAAAAATGGCTAAATTAAAACAAAAAAAGAGAATATTTGAGGTATATTATATCACTTTAAATTCAAGGAATCAGGAAAAATTCACCTTTCTTACTTACTTACACCTAAATTTACAACTGGAAATTGCATTATAGATTATCTGTTCCAACTTTTTCATTTTACAAATGAGCAAATAATGTCCAGAGAAACTGAAAGACTACCATAGGCAATAAATTGCAGAGGAAGGATTTGAAGCCATGTTTTCTAACTCTCAATACATTACTATTTCAGCAATACCAAATTACTTTATTTCTTTGATGAAGTAGAATTTGAGTTGGAACTTGTGAAATAAAATTATTTCTACAAAGATATGAAAGTAGTATGTCTCAAGTATGGAAAATGGTGTACAGTAGAGAATTGGATGAGATTAGGG
Organism: Phascolarctos cinereus; assembly: GCF_003287225.1. Lineage (NCBI taxonomy): Eukaryota > Metazoa > Chordata > Mammalia > Diprotodontia > Phascolarctidae > Phascolarctos > Phascolarctos cinereus. Next base: position 57,388,207 of record NW_027556402.1, on the reverse strand, counting down.
AATACATTATAAGTATTCACTTACATTGAATCATAGAGATCATAAATGAGAATTGTGTGAAACAAGGGTAGGATGGTAGGTTTAAAACTAATTAGTAAGGATTTTAGAAGGTAGGTTGAGGAATTTTTATTTCATCTAGGAAAACAATAGGTAGTCAATGAATTCTGAGAAAACAGTTATAAGGCTATTCTGAAGAATAAATAATAAGGTTGAATTAAGCCCAAATTATAGTGATTACAGAGCAAATGGAGAGGAGGTAGCAGCATGTGAGAAGTATTGCTAGGTTATAATGAATAATATTAGGGAACTGATTATATGTGAGAGAAGGAGAAAGAAATATAAAGATAAAAATATTTGAAGGTTTTTTTTATTGGAATGATTCAGAGGATTTGTATTCAATAATAAGTACATAAGGGTTAAGAAGAAGGGCAGGTGACTTTAGGGAACTTTCTAAACTTCTTGAACAAGAGTTGTTGGCAGGACATACAGGAAGCCATATCCAACAAGGAGATAATATAGGATCATACAAGAAATTGAGGTGGATTTTTTTGTTTTTCATAGTTATCTGCTTAGAAGTGATAAGCAATATATGTAGATGAAATCTTGAAGGACAAGAGTTTTTTTTTATTTAATTTATTATCAACAATCACTTTCATAAGTTTTTGAGGTTTAAATTTTCCCCCTCCTTCCCCACCTCCTTCCCCAAGACAGCACACAATGTGATATAGGCTATACATATGCATTGCTATTAAACATATTTTCACATTTGTGATGTAAGTAAGATTAGAACCAATAGGAGGAACCACCAGAAAGAGGAACAAAACACAACACAAGAAAAAAAAATAGTAAATAGAATGCTTCAATCTGCATTCAAACTCCATAGTTCTTTCTTTGGAGATGGATAGCAATTTCCATCATGAGGCCTTTGGAGATGTCTTAGATGCCTGTAGCGCTGAGAAGAGTTAAATCTATCAATATTAGTCATTGTACAACGTGGCTGTTACTGTATACATTCTTCTCCCAGATCTGCTCACACCACTAAACTCTACACCATACAAGTCTTTACAGGTTTTTCTAAAGTCAGCATGTTAATCATTTCTTATATTAAAATAGTATTCCATCACATTCATATGCCACAACTTCTTCAGCCATTCCACAAATGATGGGCATCCTCTCAATTTCCAATTCTTTGCCAGCACAAAAAGAGCTGCTATAAATAGTTTGGTGCATGTGGGTTCTTTTCCCACTTTTATGATCTCTTTCTGATACAGTTCTAGAAGTGCTATTGCTGGGTCAAAGGGTATTCACATTTTTATAGCCCTTTGGGTGTAGTTCCAAATTACTCTCCAAAATGGTTGGATCACTTCACAGCTCCACCAACAATGCATTAGTGTTCCAATTTTCCCACATCTTCTCCATCATTTATCACTTTCTTGTTTCATCATGTTGGCCAATCTGATAGCTGTGATGTGATACCTCAGAGTTGTTTTAATTTGCATTTCTCTAATCAACAGTGATTTAGAGCATTTTTTCATATCAGTATAGATAGCTTTAATTTCATCTGGGAGCTGCCTGTTCATATCCTTTGACTATTTATTAATTGGGAATGACTTGTATTCTTATAAGTTTGACTTAATTCTCTATATATTTTAGAAATGGTTGTAAAAATTCTTTCCCAATTTTATACTTTCCTTCTAATCTTTGACTGTTGAGAAGTGTATTGTTATTACATCACTTTAAAGGATTTTACATAGAGGTGGTGGGTATAAGTTGACTTTGAGGTAATGATAAAAAAAATCTAATCAAGTAGGTTAAATGGATCTAAATAAGTGTATAAACCTGATCTAACTAAGGCAAGGTACTGGGAGAAAAGTAGAGGAGACAGACTAAATTATGTTACAGGAAAAGGCACAAAAACCCAGTACCATAGAGGAAAGAAGGAGGGTGATCAGCATTGTTTGAACCTTACTCTCATCAGGTTTGGTTCAAGGAGGGAATAACATAGTCAGTTAGGTATAGAAATCTAATTTGCCCTATAGGTAGTATGAGGAAAAAGGGGAAAGAAAAGGGTGGGGGATAGAAGGGAGGTAAGAAGTGGTAATGGTAAAGAGGAAGAAAAGGGAGGCAGCTAATAAAAGAGATGGAGGACTGAGGGAGGTGGTGGTCAAAGGCAAAACACTAGTGGGGGGGAAAGGAGAAAGCAGAAAGAAAAGCATAAACGGGTGAAATAGAATGGAGAGAAAGACACAAATAGCAATATTAACTGTGAACGTGAATGGGATGAATTGTCACATAAAACAGAAGCGGATAGCTAAATGGATTAGAAACCATAATCTTACAATGTGTTGTTTACAAGAAACACATTTGAAACAGAGGAACAAAGGCAGGGTAAAGGTAAAAGACTGGAGCAGAATATATTATGTTTTGGTTGTAGTAAAACAACAAACAAACAAAAAAAAGCAGGAGGAGTAATCCTGATCTCAGACAAAGCAAAAACAAAAATAGATTTTATTAAAAGAGATAGGGAAGGAAAGTACCTCCTGCTAAAAGGCACCATAGACAATGAAGAAATATCATTACTAAACACATATGCACCAAATGGTATAGCAACCAGATTCTTAGAGGAGAAGTTCAGGGAGTTACAGGAAGAATTAGACAGCAAAACTAGAGTAGTGGGGGAATTCAACCTCCACCTCTCTGAACTAGATAAATCTAACCACAAAATAAATGAAAAAGAAGTTAAGGAGGTAAAAAGAATTATAGAAAATTTAAGTCTGATAAACTTTTGGAGAAAACTGAATGGAGATAGAAAGTATATATTTTTTTCTTGGCGGTCCATGGCACACACAAAAATTGACCATGTGCTACAGCATAAAAACCTCACAATCCAATACAGAAAGGCAGAAATATTGAATGCATCCTTTTCAGATCATAATGCAAGAAGAAATTATAAGTAAAAGTATATGTAATAAATATCATGGAAAGATAGACTAAAAATAATTGGAAACTAAATAATCTAATGCTAAGAAAATGAATGGGTCAAACAACAAATCATAGAAACAATAAATAACTTCATTGAAAACAACGACAGTAATGAGGCAACATACCAAAACTTAAGGGATGCAGCAAAAGGAGTTCTCAGGGGAAATTATTATATCTCTAAATGCTTATGTAGATAAAATAGAGAAAGTGGAGATAAATGAATTGGGCATACAACAACAACAACAAAAAAAACCTAGAAAAATAACAAATTAAAAATCTTCAACTAAACACCAAATTGGAAATACTGAAAATGAAAGGAAAAATTGATAAAATTGAGATTAAGAAAACTATCAAACTAATAAACTAAGAGCTGGTTTTATGAGGAAAAAAATAAAATACATGAACCTTCGGTTAATTAAATTTAAAAAAAAAGAGAAAGAAGAAAACCAAATTACCAGCATCAAAAATGAAAAAGGTAAATCCACCACCAAAGAAGAGGAAATCAAAACAAAAATTAGGAACTATTTTGCACAAATGTATGCCAATAAATTAGATAATCTTAATGAAATGGAAAATATTTACAAAAATATAAATTGCCCAGATTAACAGAAGAGGAAGTAAAATACTTTACCCATTTCAGAAAAAGAAATTGAACAAGTCATTGATGAATTCCCTAGGAAAAAATCTCCAGGGCCAGATGGATTTACATGCAAATTCTATCAAAATTTAAAGAACAATTAATTCCAATACTATATAGACTATTTGGGAAAATAGGCAGAGAAGGAGTCTTACCAAATCCCTTCTCTCATACAAATATAGTGCTGATACCTAAACGAGGAAGAGTCAAAGCAAAGAAAGAAAATTATAGACCAATTTCCCTAATTAATTTAGATGCAAAATTTTCAAAAAAATGTTAGCAAGTAGATTACAGAAACTTATCATGAGAATAATACACTATGACCAGGTAGGATTTATACCAGGAATGCAGGGCTGGTTCAATATTAGAAAAACTGTCAGCATAATTGATCATATCAAAACCAAAACTAACAGAAACCATATGATCATCTCAATAGATGCAGAAAAAGCTTTTGACAAAACACAACACCCATTCCCATTAAAAAAAAAAGACACTAGTAGTCATAGTAATAAATGTAGTCTTCCTTAAAATAATAAATAGCATCTACCTAAAACCTTCAGCAAGCATCCTTTGTAAAAGCACAAGCTAGAAGCTTTCCCAATAAGATAGTGGCTGAAACAACCACTGTTGTTCAATATCTCACTGGAAAGGCTAGCTTTAGCAATAAGAGAAGAAAAAGAAATTGAAGGTATTAGAATAGGCAAAGAAGAAATAAAGCTATTATTCTTTGCAGATGCTATGATGATATGCTTAGAGAATCCTAGAGAATCAAGTAAAAAACTACTTGAAATCATAAACAACATTAGCAAAGTTGCAGGCTATAAAATAAACCTACATAAATCATCGGCATTTCTATATATTACCAACAAAGGCCAACAGCAAGAGATAGAAAGAGAAAGTCCATTTAAAGTTACTGTAGACATTATAAAATATTTAGGACCCTACCTACTGAAACAAACCCAAAAACTATATGAACACAATTAGAAAACACTTTCCACACAAATAAAATCAGATTTAAATAATTGGAAAAACATCAGTTGCTCATATGTAGGTCTAACTAATATAATAAAAATGACAATCCTACCTAAGCTAACTTATTTATTCAGTTCCATACCAATCAAACTACCAAAAATTATTTTATAGAGCTAGAAAAAAATAATAAAATTGATTCATTTGGAGGAACAAAAGGTCCAGAATATCAAGGGAACTAATGAAAAAAAAAATTCAGGGGAAGGTAGCCTAGCCATTCCTGATCTTAAGTTGTATTACAAAGCAGCAAACATCAAAACTATTTGATCCTGGCTAAGAAATAGAGTGGTGGATCCATGGAATAAGTTAGGTATGCAAGAAACAGTAGTCAATGACTATAGTAATCTAACCAAAAGACCCCAGCTTCTGAAATAAGAACTCACTTTTGACAAAAAGCTCCTAGGAAAACCAGAAAAGAATATGGCAGAAACTAGGCATAGATCAAAATCTCACACCATATACCAAAATTAAGTCAAAATGTGTTTGCGATTTAGTTATAAAAGCTGCTAAGATAAGCAGACTGTGAGAGCAAGGAATAGTTCACCTATCAGATTTATGAAGAAAAGAAAAATTCATGACCAAAGAGGAGATAGGGAACATTATGAAATGCACAATGGTAATTTTAATTGCATTACATTGTAAAGTTTTTTTGCACAAACAAAGCCAATGCAACTAACAGTTTTGAAAATAGTGCTGATAAGAAGGGATAATTAATGTATGAGAAGAAAAAAATGATAAATAAGCAAAGAAGATTAAGAAAGACTAATCAAATTAATAAGAGTGGAATTAGGAAAAAGTTATGTGGAGTCACAACAAAGATAGCTGTCTGAATAATAGCAAGCTATCAAAATCTCTCATACAAATCTCTCCACCAGAAATGTGAAATTCTCATCATACTGAATAATGACCGAGGAAACCATGAGAAACCAAAGCAACTGACTTTTACTTCAAAAATTATATGTGTATTGGTTCTTTCTAGGGGGTTTAAGAGGAGGAAAGTAAGTAAAGGTAAAAGGACAATACTTGTGTAGAAATGAAGGAGAAGAGGTAGAACTAGAATTTTTTTTTATAATTGGGAAGGTAAAAATTAAAGTATACAAACATGGAGAAAAGATTGGAGAGAGTGGGCATCAGGACTTTACTATTATCTGATCCAAACAATTGATGGTTGAAAACACCCACACACAGACATACCATAATTTAGTATGGAAACAAATCATATTTAATAGAAAAAGAAGCTGGAATTTGGAAGGAAAGCTAAGAGGGGAGATAAAACTAGGGAGAGAATAGTCACAAGCAACAGAAACTGCTAGATTTATTGAGATCATCATGTGATTTCTGTTGGTTTTGTGTTGATATGCTTAATTATGCTGATAGTTTTCCTAATATTGAACCAACCCTGCATTCCTGGTATAAATCCTACCTGGTCAGAGTGTATTATTCCTGTGATAATTTGCTGCAGTCTGTTTGCTAGTATTTTGTTTAAAATTTTTGCATCTATATTCATTAGAGAAATTAGTCTATAATTTTCTTTCTCTATTTTGACTCTTCCCGGTTTAGGTATCAACACCATATTTGTATCATAAAAAGAATTTGGTAAGACTCCTTCTTCACCTATTTTCCCAAATAGTCTATATAGTATTGGAATTAATTGTTCTTTAAATGTTTGATAGAATTCACATGTAAATCCATCTGGCCCTGGAGATTTTTTCCTAGGGAGTTCATCAATGGCTTGTTCAATTTCTTTTTCTGAGATGGGGTTATTTAAGTATTTTACTTCCTCTTCGGTTAATCTGGGCAATTTATATTTTTGTAAATATGTATCCATTTCACTAAGATTGTCAAATTTGTTGGCATATAGTTGGGCAAAATAATTCCTAATTATTGTTTTAATTTCCTCTTCCTTGGTGGTAGCTTCACCCTTTTCATTCTTGATACTAGTAATTTGGTTTCTTCTTTCTTTTTTTAATTAAATTAACCAAAGGTTTATTTTATTTTTTTTTTCATAAAACCAGCTCTTAGTTTTATTTATTAGTTCAATAGTTTTCTTAATTTCAATTTTTTTAATTTTTCCTTTGGTTTTCAATATTTCTAATTTGGTGTTTAGTTGAGGATTTTTAATTTGTTCTTTTTCTAGTTTTTTTTAGTTGTATGCCCAATTCATTAATCTCCTCTTTTTCTATTTTATTTATGTAAGCATTTAGAGATATAAAACTTCCCCTAAGAACTGCTTTCGCTGCATCCCATAAGTTTTGGTATGTTGTCTCATTATTGTCATTCTCTTGAATGAAATTATTGATTGTTTCTATGATTTGTTGTTTGACCCAATCATTTTTTAGGATTAGATTATTTAGTTTCCAATTATTTTTTAGTCTATCTTTCCATGGCCCTTTATTACATATAATTTTTATTGCATCATGATCTGAAAAGGATGCATTTAATATTTCTGCCTTTCTGCATTGGATTGTGAGGTTTTTATGCCCTAGTACATGGTCAATTTTTGTGTATGTGCCATGTACTGCTGAAAAAAAGTATATTCCTTTCTATCCCCATTCAGTTTTCTCCAGAGCTCTATCATAACTAAATTTTCTAATTTCTAATTATATTCACCTCTTTATCTTCTTTCTTGTTTATTTTGTGGGTAGATTTATCTAGTGCAGAGAGGGGAGGTTCAGGTCCCCACTAGTATAGTTTTGCTGTCTATTTCTTCCTGTAACTCCCTGAACTTCTCCTAAGAATTTGGATGCTATACCATTTGGTGCATATATGTTTAGTAATGATATTACTTCATTGTCTATGGTGCCTTTTAGCAGGATGTAGTTTCCTTCCTTTTCTCTTTTGATTAGATCTATTTTTGCTTTTGCTTTGTCTGAGATCAGGATTGCTACCCCTGCTTTTTTTACTTCAGCTGATGTATAATACATTCTGCTCCAGCCTTTTACCTTTACCCTGTATGTGTCACTCTTTTTCAAATGTGTTTCCTGTAAACAACACATTCTGCAATCTGCTTCCGTTTTATGGGAGAGTTCATCCCATTCACATTCACAGTTACGATTACTATCTGTGTCTTTTTCTCCATCCTTTTCCCCCCTATTTATGCTTTTCTTTCTCCTTTTTCCTTTCCCCCTTTCACTAGTGTTTTGCTTTTGACTTCAGCCTCCTTCAGTCCCTCCTCCCTTTTATTATCCCTTTCCCTTTTCTTCCCTTGACCCTTACTGCTTCTTTCCTTCCTTCTTTGCTCCCTTTTCTTCCCCCCCCTTTTCTTTCCCCTTTTCCCTCCTTCTGCCTATAGGGCAAGTTAGATTTCTATACCTAACTGATTATGTTATGCCCTTCTTGAGCCAAATCTGATGAGAGTAAGGTTCAAACAATGCTCCCCCCTCCCTTCTTTCCCTCTGCTGTAATAGGATTTTGTGTCTTTTCCTGTAATGTAATTTACCCTTGTCTGCCTCCTCCTTTCTCAGTACATTTTCTAAGATCAGATTGATCCACTTATTTGGATCCATTTAACTCACTTGATTAGATTTTTTTTATCATTACATCAAAGTCAACTAATATCCACCCTCTTTATGTATACTCCTTTAACATGGTGTAATAACAATACAGTTCTCAAGGGTTGCAAGTGTCATATTCCCTTGTAGGGTTTAAACAGCCCCCCCTTATTAACAACATATTGTATCTTTCTGTCCCATTTACCTTTTTAGTCCTTCTTGAGTCCTGTACTTGAAGATCAAATTTTTTGTTGAGCTCTGGTCTTTTTATCAGGAAAGTTTGGAAGTCTCCTATTTTTGAATATCCTTCTCCTCCCTTGAAAAATGATGCTCATTTTTGCTGGGTAATTGATCCTTGGCTGCATTCCAAGCTCCTTTGCCTTATGGAATATCATGTTCCACCCTGCGGTCTTTTAATGTAGAAGCTGCAAGGTCCTGTGTAATCCTGACTGTGGTTCCATGATATTTAAATTGTTTCTTTCTGGCTGCTTGCAGCACCTTCTCTTTCATCTGGTAATTTTGGAATTTTGCTATTATATTCCTTGGCATTGTCAATTTGGGATCTCTTTCAGGTGGTGATGGTGGATTCTTTCTATGGTTATTTTCCTTCTGGTTCTAGGACTTCAGGCAGTTTTCCTTTATGATTTCCTGAAAGATACTGTCCAGGCTCTTTTTTCATCATGATTTTCAGGTAGTCCAATAATTTTTAAATTGTCTCTCCTGAATGATTTTCCAGGTCGGTTGTTTTACTGATGAGGTATTTTATTTTCATTATTTTTTCATTTTTTTGTTTCTGTTTGACTGATTCTTGCTCTCTCATAGAGACATTAGTTTCCATTTGTCCAATTCTAGTTTTTAACAGATTGTTTTCTTCTGTTAGTTTTTGTACTTCCTTCCTCAATTGGCCAATTGTGTTTTTTAGGGACTTCTTTTCTTCTGTGTATTTTTTTTTCCAATTGGCCAATTGTATTTTTGAAGGACTTTTCTACCTCTCTCATTTGACTATTAAAATCCTTCTTGAGCTCTTCTAAGAAGGCTTTTTGGGCTTCAGACCAGTTCATATTCCCTTTTGTTGTTGCAGATGTGGGTTTGTTAACAATGTTGTCCTCTTCAGAATTTCTGTCTTGATCTTCACTCTTCTTATAATATGAATCTATGGTACGTTTCTTTTTACTCATGCTGTTTCTTTATTCCCTGGCCTGTAAAGAGATTGAGCTCTCCTGCTGGACAACAGAGGGCACTGACACAAGCTTCTTGTGTTGGGAGTCTAGGTCTTGGTCACTGCCTTTGTGTGCTGGGGCCTCTTATTGGCAATTGGAGGCTGTAGGTTTCTGGCAGCTTACTTTGAATTGGGCTGGAATGAGCAAGGCTGGAACTTTCAGGCAATTCTAGATTGCCTGCTTTTCCTTTACTTTCGCTTTCTTCAGCTCATTTTAGGTGGGTGCTGCAGGGTGTTTGTCTGCCTGGGTCCTCTTGTAATGCTGCCTCCCTTGTTTCTGCTAATGAACTGTGAGATTCCTTTGTGGTAGAGTGCAGAGGCACCTGGTGGTTTTCTGAGCTGGCCTCCCCCATTTCCCCCACCCTCATGGAGTCACCCAGAGGTCCAGGTTTTGGTGCTTGCCCCCTTCACCACCTGGGCTTCAGTATCTCTTCCTGGGGTACTGACAGGTTACCTGGTGCTGGGCTGGAATCAGCAAGGCTGGGGCTTTATGAAGATTTTAGGTTGCTTTCTTTGGCTCCTTTCAGATCAATACTGCAGTGCGCTTATCTGCCTGGGGCCCCCTGCAGTGCTGCTTCCCCTATTTTTGTTGAGGCACTGGGAGATCCATTTGCTGGGCTGCCATAGAGCTGCTCCCCATCTTTCTTCCAGTTCAGCTATTCCAGGGTTTTTTTCTGGTGTGATATTTTCTGGGATTTCAGAGGTTGATAGGGTAGAGTGAGAGCTACTACCTTTTCACTCCGCCATCTTGGCTCCCGGAAGCAGAACTTGTCTCCTACTCTCGAAACCACTAAATTTAGCAAGAAGAAGGACATTACTGTTTATGGAGAGCTCAGTTTCAGTAAAGTGTCAGAGATGGAAGCTAGATTTACGAACAATTGAATACTCTCTCTGTCTCTCTCTCTCTGTCCCTCTCTCTGTCTCTCCCCCTCTCTGTAGGAAGAGGCAAAAGAATAAATTTTAGAACTCGATCTATATACAGGGAAACCAAAAGGAGACAATGTCTTTATGTCTTTCGTTTCTCCTTTGAC